>NC_000081.6:23702278-23982278 GCF_000001635.26 Mus musculus | reverse complement strand
CGATGACATAATTGCACAGCACTATCTGTTTTCTCCTCAGAGGTGCTGTCTATGAGCTTGGGTTCTTGCAAGTATCATGCTTTGAAATGCACTTTAAGAGCTGGATAGATAGGATTGGTTTCAGCATTTCCCTGCTTTCATTTACCCTGTACTCATAGCCTCATTGAGGACACATGCAGCCTAAAAATAGAAAACATAAAGTCTCAGACAATTTTTTATTTATGTTATCATATAATCACACTAAATTCATGTAAATTGTTAACAACACTACAAAGCTTGTTGAAACAGGAAGGAATAGTTTCTGGTGGCAAACAGCACAGCCGCATTTTAGGAAGGAATTTGGGGAATGATAAAACTAAAATTATTTCTATACAAAGTCATATGAAAACATTAGTCTAAAAGCTTCCTAATATAAAGAAAAATTAGAATTTTTCTTTATACACACACACACACACACACACACACACACACACACATATATATATATTTACATATATGTGTATACACACACTCATTTTTGTGTGTGTGTCTTTGTCTAAAATTAATTAAAATTGAATTGCCATACAATAAAAGGACAATTCCTCTATTGGACACATTATGCTACCAAAATTTGTTTACCATCATTTGTGTCATTGGCCATTGACATTCCTTAATACCCCAGGCTACTACTAATCCTATTGATTACCATCTAGAACTTGAGAATAAGACCCTATTCCTGATGAGACCATATGTTTGAATAACAGAATATAGAAATATTGAACCACTTCAGGCCTACTTGCTAGTTTTCACAGTGCTGTAAGCTGCTATGAATGTTACAGGGGAAGGAAAGTAATCAATGATCTTATAACTGTGAACACTAAAATATACAGTAACTTCTGGCCTGGGAAGACATTTCCATGGGGTCAATAATGGCATGAGCAAAATTGCAGTAATCCAGCATTATGTGATGGGACTGAGGTTCTGCTCTATAAGATAAAACCAGGTCCTGGTAACATTACATGTACAATAATTCAAGACTAGAGAACTCGGTGTCATTGAATAAGAATATACTGTTACTCTCCTTGATTGACAGTATTAAATCTAATCTAATGACTTTTTATTACACAACAGATTATCCATCCCTCCATAGATGGTGATTAACAAAGAGACCCACAACAGGCCAGGTGAAAGGAGTAAGAGCCCAAGAGACTCATGCTTAAATGGAGAAGTAATATCATAATCCATCCATACATGTTTTAATAGTAGTTGACAATGGCAAATGAAGTATGGGGGAGCCAATATTAGTAGATGAAAACAAGCAACAGTGACTTCTAGTAACTGCAGGGAGATTATGAGTTGAACTCACAGAGATTGAGACAGCATCCTTAAGACCCATGTGAGCTCAAATTCTGACTTGATCTTCGAGAGCAGAGGTGGGTCAGAATTGTCAATCTTAGCTGAGAGTGAAAAATTGGAGTAGATGGAATATGATCAAAGGAACAGATAAATAGAAGGGAAATGATATCCACAACTTAAATATCTTATGTTCAGCATCTCAGAGGACGTCATGTATTTTAGTTAATGCTGTTTTGTTAGGACATTTCTAGGTATCAAATATACATACAAGAAATTTTCATGTTTGCACTATCAGCCTACCATTTTGGGGAGTTAGGAATATAAACAGCAATTTTCTAGACATTGCTTCAATATAGAGACAAAGAAGCTGACCTTTCTATAATGATTTTGCCCATATTTATGTTCATTACCATTTAATGCTTTATTCTACATGACATTTTCTTTTCCTCATGGGACTCATTTCTAAATCAAGCATATGTAGGATATATGTGTGTACACTTTTTTACCATGTGCTCTATATCCCTAAGTATCAGGGTTGATGGAAAACATAGATGTAAGTAAAGGTCTTTTTCACAAAATATCTGATTCTCAACTCACTATTAGAGTAATTAGTATTAAGATTAGCATTAGTATTTGAATTAATACTAGTATTGGTATTAGTATTGAGAACCATTATCAGAGAGCTTAGACACACAAAATCTAGACTAGAATGTTTTCAGCAATCATCAGCAATCATAAAATAATCCAAGCTTTAAAATAAATGCCAACTTCTATAACATTGGATGTGTTTCCAACGTGGGATAATTCATGCCTGGTGATGTTGGAGAACTATCTTAACATGCACAGGCTTGGAGTTTGACTTCCCTACCTGAATAAAAGAAACACGCACGACCCAGGAAACATTAAGAAACCACATGAATGAGATACCACATCACTACTCTACTATCCAGTTTCCTATGCTGATATATCCAAAAGAGTTAGCATATACTCCATGTTTCAGGAAAGTGTTTCCCTATTCCATTGCTGGATTTGGGGATTCTATGAAACATGACACCAGCTCTCTCACTCTAGCTACCTCTGGATGAAACATTCCTATTTGTTTTCATTTGGATTGCCTTCATTTTCCTAGAGGAGACACTGTGACTGAGTCTGTAGTGTGACAAAGACCATCTCCATGGAGGCCTGTCTGTGTTTGCACACAGTACTCATCAAGTCTTTTATATCTGGCTGGTAATGGCTTGCAGAATCTCTGCTGGCATGGGAACATCAGATCGAAACCTGATTTTTTGTGTGTAGAATTTCTTGGCTCTATGTCGGTACCCAGATGGCATTATTTGGTTCTGATTGTGTATTGTGCTTCATGGAAATTACCCGTTCCTTTTATTATTTGCTTTCTTTTATATGTATATTTTATATTCTGCTACCTCAAATTATTTTTTAGTGAATATAACAATCACTTAATAAAAGTTTGGCATAATTCCTATAAGCTTGGCTTTGAAGTATCCTCATTGATCAGCAAGTTTGTAGATTTTTAACAAGCTGGCATCCACTTAGACATCGAGGTGATATGTGTTACCCATAAAATGAGTACTTTCCCAGTGAATATTGATTTTTTTCCCCAAGAGCTTGGATTTGTCACCATAAAAGTACCATATCTAGTTTTATATTTTCCAAAGGGATACAGAGAGGTGAATCAGTGTGCTCATAGTTGTCAGTCTTCCTGTAGGAAACATGACACACAAAGAACAAAAATATCTCTTGTAACTAACTGTGATTATCTCTCTTAAAACTGTGCAACTCTGAGAATTACCCTTTAAGCTTTTTTTAAGGTGAATTTTCATTTGAAGAAGGATTTCTGTTCCTATCTTTATATAATATAATTTCATAAAGGCAATTTGTCCATTAAAAAACATATTAGTTTGCTGATTCTCCTTATAAGTCCTGAAATAAAAGTATCTGTTCTGGTACACATCACTATTTCAATTTTCTTGGATGATAAGATAAGGAAAGGAGAGACAGAGTAAGAAGGAAGGCATGGAGAAGAATAGAGAGAGAGAGCAGCATCCTGAGAAGCCTATGAGTCTATCACTAAGCATACACCACATCTTAACTACTGTCCATTGTGTAAATTACACATTCTTAATTTGCTTTTCTAAACAAACACTGACAAAAAAAAATTATAAAAGAGAAATCCCTTATTTTCTGAAGTGGAAATATTGTGGTAGGATACTGATAGATAGGAGAGAGAGGAGAGTGCTGGCACAAAAATGAAACATATATAGCTTTTTTTCTGTACCGTTAAAAAAAGAGCATCACATGCCACATAATATGCAAAATTCGTGAAGTTTGACACATGCCTTGGGAATATGGAGAATGGGAGTATGGGGAACCACCCAGCGCTGCCTCTCTCCTTGCCCTCTCCTCCCTTCATCCCTGGGGATGGCCGAGCCGCCCCTGGAGCCCCCATTTTCTTCTCAGCTCTTCCATGGTGTCCAGTGGTGTCTGAGATGCCCAAGACTGAGAACCTGTCGTGAGGCCAGAGACCTTGCACTGCCCCTTGTCCATCTCCTGGCAGGTTGAGTTGCATGGTTTCCCATAGTCAGACACCCACCCAAGGCCCTGTGGAAAGTATGCGGCAGTCCCCCTGCATCTGCCCCACCTCCCCCAGAGCACCTGAACTTTGGGGGGACACTGGTTCTCTCCCCCTCTCTCTTTATTCCCCCACTCCCACTGCCCTAAAATTGGCATCTACAACTCACTCCCTAAATAATGATACTCAGTGTTAAGGACCTCATAAGCCACCCCCTATTCAATTCTTAGTCTCTTGAGCTGCTGTACTTGATCATTAACATCGAACACATTAATTTCATGGGCTCATTGCACAGTAGCAGGTGATGAGATTGCTACACTTGGTAGTGAATTTATAGCACCATACGTGCAACAGTAAACTTTCTTTCTTCTATTCCATGTTCTATAAGCAAGAGTGTGCCTCCATAGAGAAGATTATGCATATTATTCACTATTGGTATGGTTTGTATCACAATTCTCACAGATAATGTGTTAGGGAGCATTATCAATATTAAAACTAACCAAAAAGTGAACTACCTACTACTTTGTGGAATGCTGAGGAATAGCTAAATAGCTGTACACTATAAAATATAATAATAAATCTGCCAAGATCTTTGGGAGTCTCAAAATGTGTAGACGAATCCATGGAAATAGACAATGTCATTCACCACCAAAAACACCCCCGTGTGGAATGTGGAGGGTAGAGGCCTGAATGGTTACGTGGAGGTCAATATGTAAAAGATAGATGGTAAAAAGGAATGCATTGCTTAAAATGTCAAAAAGGCTTTAGAAAAATTCTATGCTGCTACAATGAAATCTCCAAAGTCAACAGAATAGACATGTTTAAGAAGAAGAAAATGCTGAACCACATCAAATGCTAAGAAAAGGAATTAAGTAGAATAGAGTTTATCAGAAAGAAGTTCAACGAAAATGTTAAGAGTTCAGATTCAGTGACAAGATGGCATCAAACCACATCATAAGCTGAGTTGCAGTGCTTAGATTAAGATAAAGCAAAGATGTGTACTAAACACAAGTACAAACTCTACAGATTTTAAACAATTAATTAACTCAAAAGCATGGTATTTTTGAAATTGTCATCAATCTTTAAAATGTATTTAATTAACTTAAATGTTCATGTTATATAATAATAATAATAATAATAATAATAATAATAATAATAATAGACATATTAATTGAAAATGTCTTTAGGAATACAGGCGTACTCAAATATATATCATTAAATTCATGTTAATACACTTTTCATAGTGAGGTATTACTACACAATAATATATGATGCTTTTATTTATTTTCATTTAAATAACATTTCCTGTTTCAAACTTATACATGTTGGAAATCCTGTCCTATTTATGAAAAAAATAAAATCAATTTTCTAGGGGAGTATGGGACTGTTTATATTAATTCAAAATGGCTTATTAATTTATATTTTGGTGCATTATACAAAGGAACTAAAACACAGTGTTCAGTACTTACATTCACTTCCTTCTTCAGATAACAATATACCACCCCATCATAGTAGATAACTTAGATCAGTTGTCTCTATGTTTTGATATGTATCATACAATATCAAAGATTTTTGTTGTCCTGTGTCTTATTTTCCTCAATATGCATTTTTCTTATTTTTTCTTATTTTTTATCACATATTTTCCTCAATTACATTTCCAATGCTATCCCAAAAGTCCCCCATACCCTCCCCACAACTCCCCTACCCACCCATTCCCACTTTTTTGGCCCTGGCGTTTCCCTGTACTGGGGCATATAAAGTATGCATGTCCAATGGGCCTCTCTTTCCAGTGATGGCTTATAAGGCCATCTTTTGATACATATGCAGCTAGAGTCTAGAGCTCCAGGGTACTGGTTAGTTCATAATGTTGTAACACCTATAGGGTTGCAGATCCCTTTAGCTCCTTGGGTACATTCTCTAGCTCCTCCATTGGGAGCACTGTGATCCATCCAATAGCTGACTTTGAGCATCCACTTCTGTGTTTGCTAGGCCCCAGCCTAGTCTCACAAGAGACAGCTATATCATGGTCCTTTCAGCAGAATCTTGCTAGTGTATTCAATGGTGGCATTATTTGGAGGCTAATTATGGGATGGATCTCTGGATATGGCAGTCTCTAGATGGTCCATCCTTTTGTCTCAGCTCCAAACTTTGTCTCTGTAACTCCTTCCATGGGTGTTTTGTTCCCAATTCTTACAAGGGGCAAAGTGTCCACATTTTGGTCTTCATTATTCTTGTGTTTCATGCGTTTAGCAAATTCTATCTTATATCGTGGGTATCCTAGGTTTTGGGCTAATATCCACTTATCCGCAAGTACATATTGTGTGAGTTCCTCTGTGATTGGGTTATCTCACTCAGGATGATGCCCTCCAGTTCCATCCATTTGTCTAGGAATTTCATAAATTCATTCTTTTTAATAGATGAGTAGTACTCCATTGTGTAAATGTACCACATTTTCTGTATCCATTCCTCTGTTGAGGGGCATCTGGGTTCTTTCCAGCTTCTGGCTATTATAAATAAGGCTGCTATGAACATAGTGGAGCATGTGTCCTTCTTACCGGTAGTAATATCTTCTGGATATATGCCCAGGAGAGGTATTGCGGGATCCTCTGGTAGTACCATGTCCAATTTTCTGAGGAACTGCCAGACTGATTTCCAGAGTGGTTGTACAAGCTTGCAATCCCACCAACAATGGAGGAGTGTTCCTCTTTCTCCACATCCTTGCCAGCATCTGCTGTCACCTGAATTTTTTTTCCATTTTTTATTAGGTATTTAGCTCATTTACATTTCCAATGCTATACCAAAAGTCCCCCATACCCACCCACCCCCGCTCCCCTACCCACCCACTCCCCCTTTTTGGCCCTGGCATTCCCCTGTACTGGGGCATATAAAGTTTGCGTGTCCAATGGAGCATGTGTCCTTCTTACCCGTTGGGGCATCTTCTGGATATATGCCCAGGAGGGGTCCCTTTGTTTTATGATAAAAAGTTTTGTAGATATCTGTTAAGTCCATTTGTTTCATAACTTTTGTTAGTTTTACTGTGCTCCTGTTTAGTTTCTGTTTCTATGATCTGTCCATTGGTGAAAGTGGTGTGTTGAAGTCTCCCAATATTATTGTGTGAGGTTCAATGTGTGTTTTGAGCTTTACTAAAGTTTCATTAATGAATGTGGCTGCCCTAGTATTTGGAGCATAGATATTCAGAATTGATAGTTCCTCTTGGAGGATTTTACCTTTAATGAGTATGAAGTGCCCCTCCTTGTCTGTTTTGATGACGTTGGGTTGGAATTAGATTTTATTAGATATTAGAATAGCTACTCCAGCTTGTTTCCTCAGACCATTTGCTTGGAAAATTGTTTTCCAGCCTTTCATTCTGAGGTAGTGTCCATCTTTTTCTCTGAGATGAGTTTCCTGTAAGCAGCAAAATGTTGGTTCCTGTTAGTGTAGCCAGTCTGTTAGTCTATGTCTTTTTTGGGGGGGGGAGTTGAGCCCATTGATATTAAGAGATATTAAGGAAAGGTAATTGTAGCTTCCTGTTACTTTTGTTGTTAAAGTTGGCGTTTTGTTTTTGTGGCTGTCTTAGGTTTGTTGAGGGATTACCTTCTTGCTTTTTCTAGGATATGGTTTTCATCCTTGTATTGGTTTTTTTCTGTTATTATCCTTTGAAGGGCTGGATTCATGGAAAGATAATGTGTGAAATTGTTTTTGTTGTGGAATACTTTGGTTTTCTCCATCTATTGTAATTGAGAGTTTGGCTGGGTATAGTAGCCTGGGCTGGTATTTGTGTTCTCTTAGTGTCTGTATAACATCTGTCTAGGCTCTTCTGGCTTTCATAGTCTCTGGTGAAAAATCTGGTGTAATTCTGATAGGCTTGCCTTTATATGTTACTTGACCATTTTTCCTTACTGCGTTTAATATTCTATCTTTATTTAGTGCATTTGTTGTTCTGATTATTATGTGTCAGGAGGAATTTCTTTTCTGGTCCAGTCTATCTGGAATTCTGTAGGCTTCTTGTATGTTCATGGGCATCTCTCTCTTTAGGTTTGGGAAGTTTTCTTCTTTAATGATGTTGAAGATATTTGCAGGTCCTTTGAGTTGAAAATCTTCATTCTCATCTACTCCTATTATCCGTAGGTTTGGTCTTCTCATTGTGTCCTGGATTTTCTGGATGTTTTGAGTTAGGATCTTTTTGCAGTTTCCATTTTCTTTGATTGTTGTGCCGATGTTCTCTATGGAATCTTCTGTACCTGAGATGCTCTCTTCCATCTCTTGTATTCTATTGCTTATGCTCACATCTATGGTTCCAGATTTCTTTCCTAGGGTTTCTATCTCCAGCATTGCCTCACTTTGGGTGTTTTTTGTTTGTTTGTTTGTTTGTTTGTTTGTTTGTTTGTTTGTTTTTATTGTGTCTACTTCCCATTTTAGGTCTTGGATGGTTTTATTCAATTCCATCACCTGTTTGGTTGCGTTTTCCTGCAATTCTTTAAGGGATTTTTGTGCTTCCTCGTTAATGTCTTCTACCTGTTTAGCAGTGTTCTCCTGTATTTCTTTAAGAGAGTTATTAACGTTCTTCTTGATGTCCTCTACCATCATCATGAGATATGCTTTTAAATCTGGGTCTAGCTTTTCGGGTGTGCTGTGGTGCCCTGGACTGGGTGAAGTGGGAGTGCTGGTTTCTGATGATGGTGAGTGGTCTTGGTTTCTGTTAGTAAGATTCTTACCTTTACCTTTTGCCATCTGGTAATCTCTGGGGTTAGTTTTTATAGTTGTCTCTGTTTAGAGATTGTTCCTCTGGTGATTCTGTTACCCTCTATCAGCAGACCTGGGAGACTAGCTCTCTCCTCTGATTTTCAGTGGTCAGAGCACTCTCTGCAGGCAAGCTCTCCTTTTACAGGGAAGGTGCACAGATATCTGGCATTCAGACCTCCTTTCTGGCCAAAGATGAAGGCCCAAAACAGGACTTTTCCCAGAAGCTGTGTTGCTTTGGCCTGTCACAGATGATGTTAGCTTTTGTGTGCACACTCTCACCTGTGCAGACTACTTTTTGGCGGTGTCCTGGAACCAAGATGGCTCCTGCCGATCCTGAGGCAAAAGCCTCCCGGGCCTGGTGGACACCCGTCCTCTGGTCAGGAAGGTGGTCGGATGTGTGGAGCCCGAAAAGGGCTCTGCCTCAGAAGCTCTATGGCTCCCACCTGTCCCAGAAGCTGTCAGCTTCTGTGTGCACACTCTCACCTGTGCAGACTACTTTTTGGTGGAGTCCTGGAACCAAGGTGGCTCTCCCAGATTCTGAGGCAAAGGCCTCCTGGGCCGGGTGGACACCTAGCATTTGTCTTTTTTGTAGTTTGTTTTAATTATTTTATTTTTGAGATTATTATTACTGTATTATTGCCCCTTTCTTCTCTTCCCTCCAAGCCCTTACATATACTACTCATTGCTCTCTTTCAAATTCATAGCATCTTTCTTCATTAAATGATGTTATATAATATATATGCATATACATATATATTTATAAATGCAACATGCTTATCCTGTAGAACATTGCTCGTATGCATGTTTTCAGGGCTAGGATTTAGTACTTTATAACCAATCTGTGTGCTTGCTGGACTTACCCATTATCAAGTAAACTTCTTTTTATAACAGTTGGAGATCAATTAAAAAATAATGTGGAGTACTACTCAGCCATTAAAAACAACGATTTTAAGAAATCTGTAGGCAAATGGATGGAACTTGAAAATATCATCCTGAGTGAGGTAAACCAGTCACAAAAGAACACACATGGCATGCACTCTCTGATAAGTGGATATTAGCCAAAAGAATCTCAGAATACCCATGATACAACTTACAGACCATGTGAAACCCAAGAATAAGGAAGATCACACCAAAGTGTGGGTGCTACAGTCCTACTCAGTAGGAGGAAGATAGTAATCTCTAGAAAGTGAAGGGAGAGAGGAATCTGGGAGAGAGAGAGGAGGGGGAGAATAAAAGGGGGCATTTCAGATATGAGAGGAGATGGGCTAAAAGTACAGAGGGTAAAGTATTTGAAAGCAGGT
Source organism: Mus musculus (assembly GCF_000001635.26). Classification (NCBI taxonomy): domain Eukaryota; kingdom Metazoa; phylum Chordata; class Mammalia; order Rodentia; family Muridae; genus Mus; species Mus musculus. Next base: position 23,972,309 of record NC_000081.6, on the reverse strand, counting down.
TTTAGCAGTGGGGGTGGGGTGGAGTGAGCCACTAGAACGTCCCAAATTCCAGGGTTTCCAATCCTGAGAGGTTTCCAGAACCCAACAGGGAGGAAGATAGAACTAACTACCCAACAAAGTGGAGATAGAACCTGTAGAAACCATACCCATTGCTTAGGCATGGTTCCAGTTGAGGGGTGTGGACACCCAGCCACCTCAAAAATATTAATCCAGAATTCCTCCTGTCAAAAGGAAATGCAGGGATAAAGAGTGGAGGAGAAACTGAAGGAAAGGCCATTCAGAGACTACCTTACCTGAGGAACCATTCCATCTGCAGCCACCAAACCCAGACACTACAGCTGATGCCAAGAAGTGCTTACTGACAGGATCCTGGTATAGTTGTCCCCTGAGAGGCTCTGCCAGAGTCAGACCAAGATAGATGCAGATGTACATAGCCAAACATTGGACTGAGCTCAGGGACCCCAATGGGGAAGTTAGGGCAAGGACTGTAGCAAGAACAAACCAACCAACCAGACTCCTCCAAAGCTCCCAGGGACTAAACCACCAAACAAGGAGTACACAATGGGTACCCATGGCTCCAGCTGGATATGTAGCAGAGGATTGCCTAGTCTGGCATGACTGGGAGGGGAGCCCTTTGGTTGTCTGGAGGCTAGGAGAACACTAGGGCACTGAGGCAGGAGTGGGTGAACAGGTCTGGGAGCACCCTCACAGAGGCAGGGTGGAGGGAGGAAGGGATAGAGGGCTTGTGGAGGCTAAAGTGGGAAGGATGATCACATTTAAAATGTAAATAAATAAAAACTAATAAAAAATGAAAAAAAAACACAACAATAAAAATTCAGAGTTGTGGATTCTAGTCCTAATGGGTATATCTACAAAACAATACCAACCCCAGAGGCTCAATACAATGCTTTTAAGAGCTACTTACAGTATGATTAGTGAAAAATACTTTTTTTATACTTTGGCATGATATGGTACAATAATTTGAATTTGAAATGTCAAGCAAAATTTAATTTTTTTAATGTTTTTCCCCAGTTAAAAAAAGGGGGGGGGGGGCAACTGATCACAGTATGTATTCTGGTCTTGAATTTTACATGGTCTATTATATAGCTTTTATTTTCTTGTGCTTTCTCTGTCTCTGTCTTGTTTCAGTCCATGTGATCCTGATACACTGAACTTATCTGCACAATGCCCTTCAAAATTATGTACTGAAATAATCTGAAACACAACAATTATTTTCTCTTTCTGAGTTGTTTCTGTTACTCATTCTGTCTCAAAGATGAGAAAATAATGAGAATGGCAAAATAGTACAGTCTACATATATATGGAAATTTGAGTACCAATTTTCTGATCACATGTTAGACAGTTTTCAGAGGCTGGCCTCTGCATCAGTTATTGGTCCTGTCATCTGACACATGCGGTTTCCATGAGAGGAGCTTATTTTCGGCTCACAGTTTCATGACAGGGAGGTTTCTCTGTAAAAACATATTGGTTTAGTGATGTCAGGATATGGTCACATGGGTTGCTCACAGCTTACATGACCATAGTGTGAGATAATTTGTATATGTTTGGTTCAGGGCTTGACTCCATTAGGAGGTGTGGCCCTGTTGGAGTAGCTATGCTACTGTGGATGTGGGTTTTAAGAACCTTATCCTAGTTACCTGGAAATCAGTTTTTTCCTAGCAGACTTCAGATGAAGATGTAGAACTCTTAGCTCCTGAACCATGCCTACTTAGATGCTGCCATGCTCCTGTCTTGATAATGGACTTAACCTCTGAACCTGTAAGCCAGACCCAATTAAATGCTATCCTTATAAGAGTTGCCTTGGTCATGGTGTCTGTTCACAGCAGTAAAACCCTAACTAAGACAAAGAGGAATAACAGGACCAGAGACTATTTTTTTCTCTTTATATTAATTTTTTTAATTAGGTATTTTCTTCATTTACATTTCAAATGCTATCCCAAAAGTCCAGCATACCCTCCCCCTCCCCTACACAGGCCTCCCACTTCTTGGCCCTGGTGTTCCTCTGTACTTAGGCATCTAAAGTTTGCAAGACCAAGGGGCCTCTATTTCTTAATCCCTGCATAGTGCCCATGTCTAGGAGGTCAGTCCTATGCCATGAGCCATATACAACATCCAAAGTAGCAACTACCAACTAGGGGCCACTTAGGCAAATACATCAGCCTGTGGAGAACATCTAAAATTCACAACAAAACAAAACAAAACAAAAGCAAAAGAAACCCAAAAATCCCTGCTATGTTTAAGGTATCGCCAGTGTTCAAATAGTATTATTTTATGTAAGTTAAAATTCTTGAAAACTATTATAAAATTTTATACTTGAACTAGCAAGACTTTTTCACATTTCACACAACTCTTAACTGTGAAACATTTGCCAACATTTGCAATCAGATGATCTTTGCTTCCACTGTGATTTTGTGCTTTATGCACAAAAAACATTGATGCTTGAGAAATTCTTCATGCTCTCATAAGCTGTTCAATACATTTTATCATGGGATATCTATTCTAACCTGTTCTTCAAAATTAATCAGATACTAATAATATTCATTGAGGATTCATAGAGAATTCCTTTTCACAGGGTCATACCTGTTATTCATTTTTGGGATATGAATATAGGAGTGAAGTACAATTTTCTGTACATTGTTTTGCAACTTACTTCAAGATGCCTTTCACATTCAAGATGACTCCTCACACACACTTCATTTTCCCTTTGTCTTAAAATCCATGTGTAAAACACTTTGTTATAAGTTGTGAGCAACTTTATACAATTCATTTAAAAATGAATTATTTCATTCTCCCATTCCCTTTCCTCCCTCCAATCCCTCCCATTTACCCACCTTATTCCCTCTCAAGTGCATAGCCTCTGTTTTCTTTTTCAATATATATAAATAAATGGATGTAAGTAAAACACAACATTCTCAATCCATGATATTATGTTTAATGTAACATATATATGTATATATAATATGTATGTATATCTATAATTTGTATGTATATTATATATATATATACATATATATATATATATATATATATATATATATATATAATATGAAACACACATACACACACACACACATATATATATATGAGTAAATGGAATAATTTATTCTTAAATGTTTTAGCTTACTAATATTTTGGGCAGATAAATTTCAAAGGAAATTGCTTTTTTCCAAGACCATTCAACTTTACTAACATCAACTCTAAAAATAGAATAAAGAACAAATATTCCATTTCTATGCCCTTGTAGTCATAGTGTAAATTTAATTGTGTGTTTATAGGGATATCTATTACAGACTGTGCACTCTCCTCCACTGATCTATTTTCATTTATCTATTTCACATTCCTGATAGTTTATCTGCATTGTCAGTTTCTCTGTATTTAGAATCACCACAGATTGAATCAAAATGGGACCAAAGAGAGCAAACTAGTTGACCACAAACATTCATTCTCATTGACTATACAATGTGAGCTAACCATTTATTCATGCTCCCCGCAGTATGCCTTCAAATTTGCATCTGTCCTATCTCTTGTTAAAGCATGAATTTTAGTACATCCTTCTGTCAGGTGGTTTCTGTCTCATTAAATACCACAAACTTTTATTAGCATTTTATTTCACTAATTTTATCAATGTATGCCTTATAGAAATCTAAGTACTTTAAATATCTGTATTAGAGATGAGAGATGGGGGAGGGGATACATATGCACACATGTGTGCACATTAAGGATTATTCTATATATTTTAGATCCTTTCCTTTAAAATTTTACTTTAGGTTGAACAAAGCAGTTTTTATGAATTATATTTTATTGGAGTGCATTGAATACACATTAGGAATCTAGCACGTAATAATACTGAATTAAAATGTATTTTCATTTATCTCTTTTCTATTTGGGACTATCATTAATTTATTCCCTACTTTTGGGTTATTTTTAATAGTATTTGGCAGTTTGCAACAATGGGACTTTTTGGATTTACGATTACTTAATTCCTATGTTTTGGTTCTGTCTATCACATTTTAAATGATTAAATGTACACATGCATATTCATTTCAAATACAAATACAGATATTTTATTTCTAATAATATGAGTCTGTTCCTAACTGAATATGTGTGTATCTTATATATAATATATATGCATTAATTCATATTCCACAGTTTTCACTGGCAATACCTGCTTTGTGTTTGCTTATCCTACAGGCATCACTGGGTTCAATGAAAGCAAAAGCAAATGACACATAATTCCAAAAAGAGAAATTAACAGAAAGCAATTAGAATCACTGCTAAAAACAAACAAAGAAAGTTCTTGAAGCAAGAAGCTTGTGGGCAGACCCAGAGCTCAGCTGTCAAAAAGAATTTGAGGGTTCATAGCTGTAGCTGGGTATTCATTTTTAAGTTCCCACTGTGCACAGATATTGCACTGAATTTTTGTATTAACCTACAGCGTGGGCTTTGCTTTGTAACCACATCTGATAAACGCAAGCTGACACCAGGGCCTGATCGTGACAGGCTCTGATTTATGGCAACTGTCTTTTCTACCTGATGAGCACCCATTTGCCCAGAGCAGAACGCCTCGGACAGCTGGGTCAGCAAAAGCTTGAGCTATTCTTTTCACACTTTCACTCCTTTTCCACTGACATTTATTCCTAAAATATGAATAAAACTGATGTGTAGTTTTTTGCAATTGAGATGTCTACCTATTCTCACTTTATTTGCAATGACTATTCTGAATCATTCCCTTTAATAGTAACTATAGAGTACACAGTTGGCAAGTTGGTTTCTGTAATTTTAGTTGTCTCAAAATAAAATTTGTTGGGATAAAAATAAAACCATCCTAGTATTATTTTGCATACAGTTTACATACAAATGAGTGAAAAGGAGTTCCCATTATTTACAATGGAAAAGTGACCGAGAGACAGAGACACCAGAGAGAAAGAAAGTGAGAGAGAGACAGAGGAGGCCCAGAAAGCACATTCCATAGCACATGGGTGGCAGCAAGAGTTGGTTTTAACTTTCCTGTTGAGGCATGGTTGGGTTAGTCTTGGTTCTGTCGCTGCAAAGCATAATTCAGAAGAGCTGGCTGGTGAGATCCTGGGTGATTTTCTTGCTGTAGCTTTTGAATTCAGCTGTAAGAATACTGGAATCCAGGTGCAAATCACTGCATGTGGCTTTTTACAAGAGTTCAAGGTATCAAGCTCAGACAGTACTGCTTGAGGAAAGTGTTTTACCAAGTGAGCCATCTGCCCTACACCATATTATCTTGTGTAACCTGACTACTTGAAATATTGTATTCAGGAAATTGAACATTACTCTTCATGCTTTCACAAGGATCATTTCTGCTGTGAAATAAGCATGGAAAACATTTAATTAGCAGTGAATAAATGAATAATAAAAATTATATTGTGATGGAAAAAAAACTGATGTGAATATTTTAGAAATGCTTTTAAATGTTACAGTCTATAAACAAAACAACAAATCCAAAAGAATAATAATAAACAAATATTAAAATATTTCTTCCCAATAAATTGGTATTGGTAATTCTAAAGAGAATTGCCTCAACATGTAAGTCACCATCGGACTAGCATAGCAGTAGGTAGACTTGAAGTGCACACTTTTCTAGAATAATAAACAAATGAAACACAATCTTAGTTTTAGGAAACTCCAACGACAGGCATAGGAGTACGTCTTAGGATTTCTGTAATGATAAGCATGTTATATTTATAAATAAGAATTAGAACTTAATCTTTTGTTTCTGATAGCAATATTTGTAAACACACCACAACAAACAATCTACATGCAAACTTTCACATTCTCTTCCACAATGGTCCCTAAGTCTTAGATGTAGGAGGATGTTGTGGGTACATCTTGTGGTCAGCTGTTTTCAGCATATTGTCTAGTTTTGTCTAGTGGCTTTTTGTAATGATCTACTGCTACTAAAGGCAGCTTGTTTTATGTGAGCTAAGAGCTATGATAATGCTTATTCACCCATGGGAATAAGCATATTTTTTTAGAATGCAATAGGCAATGGACCTAAAGAGTCAGCTGTGAGACTGTGCCTTGTAGCCATGATAGAAAGGCTATGCTCATGAATTATCCAAAACAAGGCTACATACACAATTCTCACAACATTTGACATCCCAAAGTAGATGAGACAATCTCAGGAGATCCAGAAACTAAATGAAGAGTTCCAAGAAATTAGTACTGCTGAGAAAGGGAGATTTAGTCTTACCCAAGGTTGAAACCCCAATTTGTCTGATATCTCCTGAGATGGCCCTAGAAACAGACACATTTAGTCAACACTGAAAACATTCAATCAGTGTGCTGTGCTATTTTTTATATGCGCATTTAACAACAATAGTTAAAGAAGAGGAGACTGTAAATTTGAAAAGGAAGGGATGGAATATGGAGAAGTACAAATGAAGAAGAGAAAATAAAATGATGAAATGTTAATCCGTTTTATTTTTAAATGATAATATTTAAATGTATTTATTATTTTTTTAAATTTTATTTCATTTTTTAACACTCCAGTCTTTATCCCCCTCCTAGTCTATCTTGTTACTGTTCTGCATCCCATACCTCCTCCCCTGCTCCCCTTTTCTCCACAAGAATGTCCCCACCCCACCAGACCTCTACAATCCCTAGGGCCTCCAAACTCTTGAGGGTTAGGTGTGTCTTCTCTGACTAAACCCAGACCCTGCAGTACTCTGCTGTATATATGTTGGGGGGGGGTCTCATAATGGCTGGGGTATGCTTCCTGGTTGGTGACCCAGTCTCTAAGAAATCTCGGGGGTCCAGGTTAATTGAGATTGCTGGTCCTCTTACAGGGTTGCTCTCCTCCTCAGCTTCTTTCAGTTTTTCCTTAATTGAACTACAGGTGTCACCAGCTTCTGTCCATTGATCGTGTGTAAATATCTGCATCTGACTCTTTCAGGTGCTTGTTGGGTCTTTCAGAGGGCAGTCATGATAGGCCCCTTTTTATGAGCTCTCCGTAGCTTTAGTAATAGTGTCAGGCTTTGGGGCCTCCCCTTGAGCAGGATCCCAAATTTGTTCCTGTCTCTTGACCTTCTTTGTCTCAAGCTCTTATCCATTTTTGTTCCTGCAGTTCTTTGAGAAAGGAACAATTATGAGTCAGAGTGTTTAAAGAAAGTTTGCTAAATTACTGTATTAGTTTGGGTTATACTGCTTTGAAGAGACACCATAACCAAGGCAACTCTTAGAAAGGAAACATTTAATTGTGTCTGGCTTATATTTTAGAGAGTTCTGCATCTTGATGCTATGGCAGCTAGAAAGAGACTGCTTTCCACGCTGGGAACAGCTTTAGCATAGGTAGCCTCAAAGCCTGCCCCTACAATGGAACACTCTTCCAACAGGACCATGTCTATTCTAACAAGGCCTCACCTTCTATTCATGCCACTCCACATGGGCCAAGCATTCAAACACCTTGGGGAAGGCACTCCTATTAAAACCACAACAATTACTAACAAAAATCTTTACCTTAGCTTAATTGTATCAATAAAATATGGTCATAGAGAAAAAATGTTTTCAATCAGAATGTTTCATGTTTCAGGCCCCACATTCTTATGGGCTGAGATTACAGATTTTTTTCTTTCTTTTATTACGTATTTTCTTCAATTACATTTCCAATGCTATCCCAAAAGTCCCCCCCTCCCACTCCCCTACCCACCCATTCCCATTTTTTGGCCCTGGCATTCCCCTGTACTGGGGCATATAACGTTTGCCTGAGCAATGGGCCTCTCTTTCCAGTGATGGCCGACTAGGTCATCTTTTGATACATATGCAGCTAGAGTCAAGAGCTCTGAGGTACTGGTTAGTTCATAATGTTGTTCCTCCGATAGGGTTGCAAATCTCTTTAGCTCCTTGGATACTTTCTCTAGCTCCTCCATTGGGGGCCCTGTGATCCATCCAATAGTTGACTGTGAGCATCCACTTCTGTGTTTGCTAGGCCCCTGCCTAGTCTCAGAAGGGACAGCTATATCACCGTCCTTGCAACAAAGGCTTGCTAGTGTATGCAATGGTGTCATCGATTGGAGGCTAATTATGGGATGGATCCCTGGATATGGCAGTCTCTAGGTGGACCATCCTTTTGTCTCAGCTCCAAACGTTGTCTCTGTAACTCCTTCCACGGGTGATTGTTTCCAATTCTAAGAATGAGCAAAGTGTCCACACTTTGGTCTTCGTTCTTCTTCAGTTTCATATGTTTTACATATTGTACCTTATATCTTGCTATACTAAGTTTCTGGGTTAATATCTACTTATCAGTGAGTACATTTCATTTGAGTTCTTTTGTGATTGGGTTATCTCACTCAGGATGATGCCCTCCAGGTCCAACCATTTGCCTAGGAATTTCGTGAATTCATTCTTTTTAATAGCTGAGTAGTACTCCATTGTGTAAATGTACCACATTTTTTTGTATCCATTCCTCTGTTGAGGGACATCTGGGTTCTTTCCAGCTTCTGGCTATTATAAATAAGGCTGCTATGAACATAATATAAAGAACTCAAGAGGGTGGACTCCAGAAAATCAAATAGCTCCCTTAAAAATGGGGCTCAGAGCTGAACAAAGAATTCTCACCCGAGGAATACTGAAAGGCTGAGAAACACCTGAAAAAATGTTCAACATCCTTAATCATCAGAGAAATGCAAATCAAAACAACCCTGAGATTCCATCTCACACCAGTCAGAATGGCTAAGATCAAAAATTCAGGTGACAGCAGATGCTGGCGAGGATGTGGAGAAAGAAGAACACTCCTCCATTGTTGGTGGGATTGCAAGCTTGTACAACCACTCTGGAAATCAGTCTGGCGGTTCCTCCGAAAATTGGACATAGTACTACCGGAGGATCCTGCAATACCTCTCCTGGGCATATATCCAGAAGATGTCCCAACCGGTAAGAAGGAGATTACAGATTTTTAATACCTAGCTTGACTATCATTATGGTGGTATTTCCTTATAGTTGTTTTGTTTGGATTTTTTTTTAACTTTTGCAGCAATTATTTGAGGACTTTGTACATGATGATTTGATGGTGTCCATGCTCCCTTCTCAACTCCTCCTAAATTCAAGTCTACTTCCCTACATCCTAAAGTTTATATTCTCTCATTTTTTTCCCCTACCAATCACATCAAATATGTTCTGCCTATATATCATTTGATCTGTGGCCTTCTGGTAGACTGCGGTCCACTTACCAGGAGCTCTGCTTTTAAAGAAAACTGAGTGGCTTTCCCTCAGCAACTATCAAGTGCCAATAGCTTCTCTAATATGAGTAGGACTTCAGATGTGCTACTGTTCTCCATGCCAGGTTCTACAGGTCTGGTGGATGCTGTTACAAACTCTATGGTCCAAGTACAGAGAAAAAGAAGCTGAAGAATTCTCAATGTAGAGTAGAAATATATTATATCTAATTTTAAAGGAAAATTCTGAAAGATGTGTGTCCCCAAACATATAAGGGTTATTTCCTGGGGGCTTTCTGACGACATTTCTTTCTCTTTTTTTTATTTAAAAAATTTTATTAAATATTTTCTTCATTTATAATTCAAATGCTATCCTGAAAGTCCCTTATACCCTCCCTCTGTCCTACCCCCCCCAGCCCATTCACTCACCCTTCCTGGCCCTGGCATTCCCCTGTACTGGGGCATATAATCTTTGCAAGACCAAGGACCTCTCCTCCCAATGATAGCCGATTAGGGCATCTTCTGCTACATATGCAGCTACAGACAAGAGCTCAGGGGGATACTGGTTAGTTCATATTGCTATTCCTCCTATAGGGTTACAGACCCCTTCAGCTCCTTGGGTACTTTCTCTAGCTCCTCCATTGGGGCCCTGTGTTCCATCTAATAGATGACAATGATCATCCACTTTTGTATTTTCCAGGCATTGGCATAGCCTCACAAGAGACAGCCATATTAGGATAATATCAGCAAAATCTTGCTGGCATATTCAATAGTGTCTACGTTTGCTGCCTGATTGTGGTATGGATCCCCAGGTAGGGCAGTCTTTACACAGTCCTTCCTTCCATCTCTGCTCCAAACTTTGTTTCTGTAACTCCTTCCATGGGTATTTTGTTCCCCATTCGAAAGAGAGATGAAGAAGCCACACTTTGGTCTTCTTCTTGAGTTTCATGTGTTTTGCTAATTGTATCTTGGGTATTCTAAGTTTCTGGCTAATATCCACTTATCAGTAAGTGCATACCATGTGACTTCTTTTGTGATTCCATTACCTCAATCAGGATGATATCTTCCAGATCCACCCATTTGCCTAAGAATTTCATAAATTCATTGTTTTTAATAGCTGAATAGTACTCCATTGTGTAAATGTACCATATTTTCTGTATCCATTCCTCTGTTGAGGGACATCTGGGTTCTTTCCAGCTTCTGGCTATTATAAATACGGCTGCTATGAACATAGTGGAGAATGTGTTCTTAATACCAGTTGGAACATCTTCTGGATATATGCCCAGGAGAGGTATTGCTGGATCCTCTGGTAGTATTATGTCCAATTTTTTTGAGGAACTGCCAGACTGATTTCTAGAGTGTCTTACACGCGTTCGTGACCGGCCAGGAAGAACGCAACAAACCAGAATCTTCTGCGGCAAAAGCTTTATTGCTTACATCTTCAGGAGCAAGAGAGAGAGAGCAAGAGAGCAAGAGCAAGAGAGCAAGAGCGAGAATGGCGAAACCCCGTCCCTTTTAAGGAGAATTATCCTCCGCCTAGGACGTGTCATTCCCTGATTGGCTGCAGCCCATCGGCCGAGTTGTCGTCACGGGGAAGGCAGAGCACATGGAGTGGAAAACTACCCTTGGCACATGCGCAGATTATTTGTTTACCACTTAGAACACAGGATGTCAGCGCCATCTTGTAATGGCGAATGTGAGGGCGGCTCCCCACATATCCTCCTTTCCTTTTAATAAGAGCAATAGGCCACCCATATTAATGAGAGTGGAGATAGAGGTCAAATCCCCAGTGTGCAGGTAAAGGAGCCTTACACATAACCTCCTTCCAGGCTCATCACCCAGAGGGGTCCTGGTCTGGTCCCATGTTGTTTTTCCTGGGGAGAAGGATACTTGGACACTCAACCTTCTTGAAAGATGACATGTCTCCCTAGAATAGGCTCATATAGGTCCCAGAGCCCTTCTACTGCAGTGCTTAGCCGTGCAACTCCCTCGGGCTGCTGAAGCACACTCACTCTATTCCATGCAATGAGACTAGCCTTGTGGGGTGCAAGAGCTGAATGGCCAGCGACCTATTGCTTAAGTATAGATATATTAGGGGAAGTATCATGTTTTAGAGCTGTAAGCGCCTGGGCAATAACCACCTTGTCTCTCCTAGTTTGGGCCTTAAGCTTACAGACCAACCAAAGAAGCAACACTAATCCACAGCAAAGTGTATCTCCAAATAATCCCACCCATTCTTTAAAGAAGGAAAATGCTGAGGAGATCCAATTGGGTAATCCTTTGATCAGGGACAGGTCCAAGCCCGTGGAGTTGACCCGAATGATGGCAATTTCTGAAGGGTCTGTTTAAATTCAGCCGTCCAATTCTGTAACATATACTGAGAAAGACTTTTTGACAAATTAGCTGCCCTAGTAAATTTCTCATACTGAATGGAAGTAACGCACAATCCCGGAAACTTTTGTTGTCATCCCAGCTGAGCTATTTGCCATAATACATCTAGTTGTTCCTGGACAAGATCTAGGATTTGAGGGTGTGATGCGCACGCTCAACAATACCCTGTCCTTGAGGGTTTTATGGAAGTCCAGTCAGGTGGGTCACGTCCATCTGACGGCAGAACTGCTGGAATTTTTGAGATGTATAAGCTGGTTCATTATCAGTCTTAAGGAGTTTGGGTTTCCCCCAAGCACTCTATGCCTCAAGGCAATGTTGAATCACATGTGAGGCCTTTTCTCTGGTTAAAGGAGAGGCAAACATGATGCCAGAGCAGGTGTCAATAGAGACATGTAAATATTGATTTTTCCCAAAGGAGGAAATATGCATGACATCCATTTGTCAGACCTGTAATGGCCTGACGCCACGAGGGTTTACCCCTACATGAGGAGTAGATAAAATTTGACAACAATCTAAAGGCATTATTAAGTAATCAGAATCATTTCTAGTAGAACCAATCCCTCTGGCAGCTCGAGGAATATCACAGGAAGGAAAACAGCCATGTAGGCTTGGCAAAATTATTAGTTGAGCTATTTTGTCCCCTTGTGATATAGAAAAGACAACTTGAGGACAAGAACAGAGAACCTGAAGTTTTCCTTTATAATCCTGATCTACAACTCTAGGATGGACAATAAGACCTTGTAGGCTGCAAGAGCCTGCCTCTGTCTCCCAAGTGCTGGCATTAACGGCGTGCGCCACCACTGCTCCGCTCCTTTAAAGACCAGAAATACCTGTTGCATTTTCCTTTGTTCCTCTCTAGGAATGAACGAGTCTGCGCATTGCCTCTCTGTCCATTGCCTCTCTGCACAGGGCTGACGCCTTATGCAGGGCGGGGGCTCCGCATAGGGCGGGAGTGCACTATGACCTTGAAGCCGACTGCCTGGAGGCCGAGCAGCATGCTGGCCTTCGCCAGCCATTTTTGCTTTTTCCTTAACTGATTAGCTAGCATTTTATCTGGCTGGTACCCTTTTCTCTCATAACGAGCTGCTTCCTCCTCTAAGTCTGTTTCTTCAGAGGAGAATTCTTCATCTGATTCAGAGCTACTAAGAGCTGGCTCCTTGAGCTCATCTAGTGATGAGTATAGGCTCTTTCTCCTAGAAACCTCTGCTGATTGATTTTTTTTTCTTTTCTTTTTCCTTCTCCTTCTTTCCAATCTCTCCCCAGGTATTCTTACCTGACCTTAACTTTTCCTTGGGTTCAAGACCCTTGGAAAGGCCTGTATACTTATTTTGTGCACCATGTTTCCTCTTTGCTCCTACTCTCTCTCCCCGCTTTACTTTTGATAGATTGCCCTGAATTTCATCTAGAATTTTTAGCCCTGCCTTAACCACTTGATAACATGTGAAAAGGAACAAAAAGGCTCCTAACACTGGAGAAAATTCAAGGCCAAACATACCTTGTAAAGCTATTTCCCACTTTACTTCTGATAGACTGTCTTGAATTTCATTAGAAAGTTCAAGGCCAGATGTACCTTGTAAAGCTATTTCCCACTTTACTTCTGATAGACTGTCTTGAATTTCGTTAGAAAGTTCAAGACCAGACTTACCTTGTAAAGCTGTACTTACAGGTGCCCCTGTTCCTCAGCTGAAGAGTTCTGAATCCACGCAGTTGAATCCTTTTCAACAGTCTGTTTTACAGGAACACTTCATTACCACCGTTCCCCAGCTGAAGAGTTTTGAATCCACACCGGATCCTTCTCAACAGTCTGTTTTATGGGAACACTACATTACCACCGTTCCCCAGCTGAAGAGTTCTGAATCCACGCCGGATCCTTCTCAACAGTCTGTTTTACGGGAACCTTTATGACCGTGACCCGCAGTTTTGGTTCAGGAATGAGGGATCTTCCTTGCGCCGGTGGTGGTAATTTTTGTCCCGGGTTTTCTCGTCCCGGGTTTTCTCGTCCCGGGTTTCGGCACCAACTCTTACACGCGTTCGCGACCAGCCAGGAAGAACGCAACAAACCGGAATCTTCTGCGGCAAAAGCTTTATTGCTTACATCTTCAGGAGCAAGAGAGAGAGCGCAAGAGAGCAAGAGCAAGAGAGCGACAGTGAGAATGGCGAAACCCCGTCCCTTTTAAGGAGAATTATCCTCCGCCTAGGACATGTCACTCCCTGATTGGCTGCAGCCCATCGGCCGAGTTGTCGTCACGGGGAAGGCAGAGCACATGGAGTGGAGAACCTTGGCACATGCGCAGATTATTTGTTTACCACTTAGAACACAGGATGTCAGCGCCATCTTGTAACGGCGAATGTGAGGGCGGCTCCCCACAAGAGTGGTTGTACAAGCTTGCAATCCCACCAGCAATGGAGGAGTGTTTTTCTTTCTCCACATCCTTGCCAGCATCTGCTGTCAACCTGAATTTTTTCTTAGCCATTCTGACTGGTGTGAGGTGGAATCTCAGGGTTGTTTTCATTTGCATTTCCCTGATGATTAATGATGTTGAACATTTTTTTTCAGGTGCTTCTCAGCCTTTCAGTATTGCTCAGTTGAGAATTCTTTGTTTAGCTCTGTACCCCCTTTTTAATGGGATTATTTGATTTTCTGGATGGCAACATTTCAAAGAAACAGCTGGTCAAAAAGCCTTGAATTAAGAATAGGATTGGTATATTCTGGATTTTAAGAGACATTTTTCTAAGGGGGCTCTAAAAGTAATAATCCCTGATATGTCTGAATGCATTGAAATGGAAATTTAATAAAAATATCATAATATGTAAATGGTGGTAAACAAAGCAGTATGTTTTATTGTCAAATAAATATAAATGTTCCAATCCATTAAATATAACCAAACTTCAATGGTCCCTAAGTATTTATATGCTCAAACAGAATAAATTCACTTTGTGTAAATGCTTTTCATTAAACATAATTTGTGGTGTGCTGAGTTATATTTGTGATATCGAGGACAAGAAGAAGCAATAGAGTTTTTCCTTTAAATTCATTAGTGAAACCTTGTATATAAAGACAATGATTTATTATCAACCATTACTTAGAGTCCTGAATTTGAAAAAGTAAGGACTTGCTAACAAAATTAAAATTTGAGTGCCTCTGCATATACCAATCAACACTGGAACAATGGAAACACAATACTGATGGATCAATGGACATGTCATACCACATAATATTTATTATGGTGGATAAAAAGATAATAATCAACTCAACATTATACAACTATGAAGTTTGGATAGGAGCATCAGGCAAAGTGAGAAGTCTTTTATATGGAAGGAATCAATTTTCTTCCATTAGGCCATGTTTAAATCTTGCAATGACAAGCATTTTCGATCCACACATGTTACAATATTTGACACTTAAGAGATCCAGAATGCACCAGGCAGTGATGGCACATGCCTTTAATCCCAGCACTTGGGAGGCAGAGGCAGGTGGATTTCTGAGCCTGGTCTACAGAGTGAGTTCCAGCACAGCCAGGGCTATACAGAGAAACCCTGTCAAAAAAAAAAAATCCAGAATGTTGTAGAACATCTCTTTTTATAGACCCAGAGTGAAGCCAGTTATCTTTCATGAGCTCACTTCTAAGAACTTCACATTATAATGTATATTTTCAGGAATGAGTATTCATAGCTAAAATGTTTTATAGATAGATCATAGCTAAAGTTCTATAGATAGACCACGTTTACAGTATCACTAATGTGTTTTGAAGATTTTAAACAAACTTTATGAACTATAAAATATCATCTGAAGTGAGGTAACCCAGTCACAAAAGAACACTCATGGTATGCACACACTGATAAGTGGACATTAGCCCAAAAGCTTGGAATACCCAGTACAATTCACAGACCACATGAAGCTCAAGAAGAAGGAAGACCAAAATGTGGATGGTTTAGTCCTTCTTAGGAGGGAAAACAAAATACTCACAGGAGGAAATACAGAGACAAAATGTGGAGCAAAGACTGAAGGAAAGGCCATCCAGATACTGTCCCACCTGGGGATTCATCCTACATATAGTCACCAAATCCAAACCTTATTTTGGATGCCACAAAGTGCTTGTTGACAGGAGCCTGATATAGTTGTCTCCAGAGAGGCTCTGCTAGAGACTGAGAAATATAGAAGTGCATGCTCACAGACAATCTTTGGACTGAGCTCAGGGTCCCCAGTAGAAGAACTAGAGAAAGGATCCAAGAAGCTGGAGGGTTTTGCAGCCCCATAGGAGGCACAACAATATGAACCAACCAGTATCCCCAGAGTTCTCAGGGACTAAACCACCAACCAAAGAGTACACATGGAGGGACTTATGGCTCCAGCTGCATATGTAGTGTAGTATGTCCTTGTCTGGCATCAATGAGAGGAAAGGCCCTTGGTCCTGTGGGGAATCGATGTCCCAGTGTAGGGGAATGCCATCACAGGGAGGCAGGAGTGGGTGGTTGGGTGGGAGAGTACCCTTATAGAGGCAGGGGAGGAGGTGGGATAGGCAGTTTCCGGGGGTGGGTGGGTGGAGAACTTGGAAATGGGATAACACTTGAAATGTAAATAAATAAAATATCCACTACAGAAGTACAAAACCCCCAAAGTTAAAAGATATTAAATAAAATTATTAAAGTGTTTATAATGAGAACTCACAGTTATCTTTCCTTGGGTGTTTTCAGCACAGAAGCTTAACCTGGCTTGTTGCTCAGTTTTTCATCTGCAGTTGGTCATTGCCCTGTTTCTCACATAACACTTTATAAATTTGCTTCTGAATAATTTCCAGAAAAAAAAAACAAAAACCTGGTGAAATCCACTCAAAAATATAGAAATCACAGTATGCCATCATAGGTTTCTTAGCCCAATTTAAATATGGCATTGAAACATTTAATAATTGATTGTGCATAAGCGTAAACTCTCATAGATGATATAATGTTGGGATTCTAATTTTTCTCTGTATAATGAAATTTCTAGTAATACCACATTGTGTCAACAATTTTCAAAGAAACAATATACTTTTCATTTTACTTCACTTCTTTATGTAATGATATTAGAGGAAATTCTTTAAAAAAGCAAAACATGCCAGTTGAAAATCTTCCTTTAGTTATCAAATATGTGTTCTGGTCACATATACTTATTCTATACTCTGTTCTATACTTATTCATAGGAAAATTAACTGAACCTGCTTCTTTCAAATCTCACTTCCGGGAGCTTCGTTTTGGTCTACAGTCAAGATAACCCAATTCAGCAGAGGGAACGATCTACCAAAGTTTTGGCAAGCATCAAACTCTTGCTCCTTTCCACAGTTTTCTACAATGTTTTAAGAGTTTTGAAAAGGATTATTTATCAATTTGTGATACTCATTTAACCTCACAAAATCATAAATTCAATATTCTTAAGTCTTGAAGCTCAGTTTCTATACTCTGTCTTTACAAAGCATTCACAATAAGAAAAATCATTTTTGTTAGACATTTTCTTAGGAATATTATAAGTAATTGCAAACATAATTCTATCAATTTCAACTGTTAGTGGCAAAATGAAGTTTTAAATGGATTTATATATACATATGTTATATTACATAATCTCAAATTTTCTAACAAAAAATAGAAGATGCAAATAATTAATAAAATACTGTCTTCTTAGACAATCAAGAAAAATAATTTCAGAACTCTACTGTTTCTGCATCAAAACATATTTTCACTTCAAAATGCTTGTGGCAACACAGAAACTTTTATCAATGAAATATTTATATTTTTAAATGTTAGTTCACATAATATGACAGATTGTCCCCACTACTCATTTAAAACATAAATTAATAAATTTTGTTGTTAATTGAAATGGGATATTACCAGTTTTGTCTTGATAGAAATAGTTTTTTTAAAAAAAGCTTTTGTACTACTTGAAAAATATGGTATTTACTTGTTCACTAATCTTTCCAGTCATCCAGTCCTCTGAATGTTTGCTTAAAATTCTCTGGCCTATTAATTAATAAAATTCTCTACTTCATGAACTGTGAGGAACCAGAATTACATATGTCTAACTGGAATCAAATATGTATAATTCATTAGCCCAAAATGTTTTCTTAATGGAACAAAATTTAGAAAAACAATACCCCAGTTAATAGTTTATCTACTTTTTCCAATTGTCTATAATTTGACAGTTGTACACTGGATCCTGATAGTCTATTTTCAACACTCCTGGATTTTCTGAGCTCAGGACATATTACAGACTTAGAGGTTGTCTCAGAGAGTAAGTCCTAATAGGGAACAGAGTGATTTTCTACCCCTTCTCAAGTTTCAATTTCATGATTTGTCTTTTGGGGATATTAACTCGATCTCTTTGGCAAGGTCAGTGGGTATTAAATTAGGCAGTGTAACTCAAGTTCTTAGAGGATGTGTGACTGATTATGACTACATAATATATGTTAATTCTCAGCTGTTATACACCAGTGACCTAGGCCAGCCTATGAAAAATTTAAATAATTTCATGCCTTTCTTTCTCTCATGTCCTGTTTTAAGTCCTCTCTTACCAAGACCTCATTTCTTGACTACTTATGTGCTATGTTTCCCTGCTTTCAATTGCATTCATTTACCTTAAGAACTATAGATTTGCTCATATATCTTATGATGATGTATCAGATTAAAAACTTTAAGATAAAATTAATACATTGAGTTTAATTTAATAACTTGTTTATTTTACACTGGATAGATATTTTTATACATCATTTAATAATAGATTAATATTCCCTCTTTCATTTCCGAGGAGAAGAAATAAGCAATGCCCTTTCACATTTAGAAACCAGATTGCTTTCCACTTATATATGCATTGTGGAAGACTGCCAATCTATATTGCAGATAGACACCAAATTAATTCATTTGGGTCCAGATTCAGCTGTGTTTGCTCAGACAACATTTCTGCCTGAAGTTCCATTGACTCTAAGGTCAATAAAATCTTTGCATATATAAATTCTGATGAGTCAGGTCTTGAATAAATATCTTTCAGTTTCTCTCAGTGTGATGTTTATCAGTGCATTATAAAATAGTGTATTATGATAGACTTAAATTGACTTTTTGAAGACAAAATTCTCTGTGAAGTACAATACTCAAATTAAATAAAAGATAAAGATCAGGTCCCTTCCAGTCTGTGCCAGCACCAGGGCACCTTGGGCGCAGAGTCTTTGGAAACCCCCCAAGGTTCCCACAGGACACTCCACATGATCTTACGACCTCTGGTGAGTGGAACACAACTTCTGCTCCAATCCAATCAGGCGGGACCTGAGACAGCATTAATTAGGGAAGCAGAAAACCTGGCCTGACTAGGGTCACAAGTCCCTTCCAGTCAGCACCAGCACCGGGGCACCTTGGGCGCACAGTCTGCGGACACCCCCAAGGTCCCCAGAGGACTCTCCACAGGACCTTAGGACCTCTGGTTAGTGGAACAAAACTTCTGGCAGGAGGCAGGTTCTAACACCAGATATCTGGGCACCTTCCCTGCAAGAGGAGAGCTTGCCTGCAGAGAGTACTCTGAACACTGAAACTCAGGAGAGAGCTAGTCTCCCAGGTCTGCTGATAGAGGCTAACATAATCACCTGAGGAACAAACTCTAACCAGAGACAACTAACTCCAGAGATTACCAGATGGCAAAAGGCAAACTTAAGAATCTTACTATCAGAAACCAAGACCATTCACCATCATCAGAATGCAGGACACCCACCCCACCCAGTCCTGGGCACCCCAACACACATAGACCCAGATTAAAAGCATATCTCATGATGTTAGGAGAGGACATCAAGAAGGACTTTAATAACTCACTTAAAGAAATACAGGAGAACACTGTTAAATAGGTAGAAGACCTTAAAGAGGAAGCACAAAAATCCCTCAAAGAATTGCAGGAAAACATGACCAAACAGGTGATGGAATTGAATAAAACCATCCAAGACCTAAAAAGGTAAGTAGACACAATAAAGAAAACCCAAAGTGAGGCAACACTGGAGATAGAAACCCTAGGAAAGAATTCTGGAATCACAGATGCAAGCAAAAGCAAAAGAATACAAGAGATGGAAGAGAGAATCTCAGATGCAGAAGATTCCATAGAGAACATCAGCACCACAATGAAAGAAAATGGAAAATGCAAAAAGATCCTAACTCAAAACACCCAGGAAATCCAGGACACAATGAGAAGACCAAACCTACAGATAATAGGAGTAGATGAGAAAGAAGATTTTCAACTCAAAGAGCCAGCAAATATCTTCAACAAAATTATAGAAAATAACACCGGAAACTAAAGAAAAACATGCCCATGAACATACAAGAAGCCTACAGAACTCCAAATAGACTGGAACAGAAAAGAAATTCCTCCTGACACATAATAATCAGAACAACAAATGTACTGAATAAAGATAGAATATTAAAAGCAGTAAGGGAAAAAGGTCAAGTAACATATAAAGGCAGTCCTATCAGAATTATACCAGAATTTTCACCAGAGAATATGAAAGCCAGAAGACCCTGGGCAGAAGGTATACAGACACTAAGAGAACACAAATAACAGCTCAGGCTACTATACCCATTCAAAATCTCAATTACCATAGATCTAGAAACCAACGTATTCCAGGACAAAACGAAATTCACACATTATCTTTCCAAGAATCCAGACCTTCAAAGGATAATAACAGAAAAAAAAAAATACAAGGAGGGAAACCATGCCCTAGAAAAAGCAAGAAACAATCCTTCAACAAACCAAAAAGAAGAGAGTCATAAGAACTGAATGCCAACTCTAACAACAAAAATAATAGGAAGCAACAATTACTTTTCCTTAATATCTCTTAATATCAATGGACTCAATCGCCCAGTAAAAAGACATAGACTAACAGACTGGCTACACAAACAGGAACCAACATTTTGCTTCTTACAGGAAACCAATCTCAAGGAAAAAGACAGACACTACCTCAGAGTGAAAGGCTGGAAAACAATTTTCCAAGCAAATGGTCTGAAGAAACAAGCTAGAGTAGCCATTCTAATATCGAATAAAATCAACTTCCAACCCAAGGTTATCAAAACAGACAAGGAGGGACACTGCATACTCATCAAAGATAAAATCCTCCAAGAGGAACTCTCATTTCTGAATATCTATGCTCCAAATGCAAGGGCAGCAACATTCATTAAAGAAACTTTAGTAAAGCTCAAAGCACACATTGCACCTCACACAAAAATAGTGGGAGACTTAAAAACACCACTTTCATCAATGGACAGATCATGGAAACAGAAACTAAACAGGGACACAGTGAAACTAACAGAAGTTATGAAACAAATGGACTTAACAGATGTCTACAGAAAATTTTATCCTAAAAAAAAGAATGTACCTTCTTCTCAGCACCTCATGGTACCTTCTCCAAAATTGACCATATAATTGGTCACAAAACAGACCTCATCAGATACAAAAATATTGAAATTGTCCCATGCATCCTATAAGACCACCATGGACTAAGGCTGATCTCCAATAACAAAATAAATAATGGAAAGCCAACATTCATGTGGAAACTGAACAACACTCTTCTCAATGATACCTTGGTCAAGGAAGAAATAAAGAAAGTAATTAAAGTCTTTTTATAGCTTAATGAAAATGAAGCCACAACATACCCAAACTTATGGGACACAATGAAAGGATTTCTAAGACGGAAATGAAAGCTCTGGGTGCCTCCAAAAAGAAACAAAAGAGAACACACACTAGAAGTTTTACAACAGGTCTAAAAGCTCTAGAAAAAAGGAAGCACATTCACCCAATAGGGGTAGATAGCAGGAAATAATCAAACTCAGGGGAGAAATCAACCAAGTGGAAACAAGAAGATTTATTCAAAGAATCAACCAAAGGAGGAGCTGGTTCTTTGAGTAAATCAACAAGATAGATAAACACTTAGCCAGACTCACTAGAGGGCACAGGGACAGCATCCCAATTAACAAAATCAGAAATGAAAAGGGAGACATAACAACAGATCTTGAAGAAATCGAAAACACCTTCAGATCATTCTACAAAAGGCTAT
This sequence comes from Mus musculus, assembly GCF_000001635.26. Taxonomy (NCBI): domain Eukaryota; kingdom Metazoa; phylum Chordata; class Mammalia; order Rodentia; family Muridae; genus Mus; species Mus musculus. Next base: position 23,950,669 of record NC_000081.6, on the reverse strand, counting down.
GCTCAACAAAACTGGAAAACCTCGACGAAATGGACAAATTTCTAGACAGATACCAGGTACCAAAGTTAAATCAGGATCAAGTTAATGATCTAAACTGTCCCATATCCCCTAAAGAAATAGAAGCAGTCATTGATAGTCTCCCAACCAAAAAAAGCCCAGGACCAGACGGGTTTAGTGCAGAGTTCTATCAGACCTTCAAAGAAGATCTAATTCCAGTCCTGCACAAACTATTCCACAGAATAGAAGTAGAAGGTACTCTACTCAACTCATTCTATGAAACCACAATTACTCAGATACCTAAACCGCAGAAAGATCCAACAAAGATAGAGAACTTTAGACCAATTTCCCTTATGAATATCCATGCAAAAATACTCAATAAAATTCTGGCCAACTGAATCAAAAAAACATTAAAACCATCATCCATCCTGACCAAGTAGGTTTTATTCCAGGGATGCAGTGTTGGTTTAATATACTGAAATCTATCACAATAATCCATTATATAAACAAACTCAAAGGCAAAAACCACATGATTATATCCTTAGATGCGGAGAAAGCATTTGATAAAATCCAACACCCATTCATGATAAAAGTCTTAGAAAGATCAGGAATTCAAGACCCATACCTAACCATGATAAAAGCAATCTACAGCCAACCAATAGCCAACATCAAAGTAAATGGTGAGAAGTTGGAAGCAATCCCACTAAAATCGGGGACTAGACAAGGCTGCCCACTTTCTTCCTACCTATTCAACATTGTACTTGAAGTTCTAGCCAGAGCAATTCAACAACTAAAGGAGATCAAGGGGATACAAATTGGAAAGGAAGAAGTCAAAATATCACTTTTTGCAGATGATATGATAGTATATATAAGTGACCCTAAAATTTCCACCAGAGAACTCCTAAACCTGATAAACAGCTTCGGTAAAGTAGCTGGATAAAAAATTAACTCAAACAAGTCCTTGGCCTTTATCTACACAAAGAATAAACAGGCTGAGAAAGAAATTAGGGAAACAACACCCTTCTCAATAATCACAAATAATATAAAATACCTTGGCGTGACTCTCACTAAGGAACTGAAAGATTGGTATGATAAGGACTTCCAGTCTCTGAAAAAAAAAAAAAAAAAACCTAATGAAGATCTCAGAAGATGGAAAGATCTCCCATGCTCATGGATTGATTGGCAGGATCAACATTGGAAAAATGGCTATCTTGCCAAAAGCATTCTACAGATTCAATGCAATCCCCATCAAAATTCTAACTCAATTCTTCAATGAATTAGAAAGAGCAATCTGCAAATTCATCTGGAATAACAAAAAATATAGGATAGCAAAAAATCTTCTCAAGGATAAAAAAACCTCTGGTGGAATCATCATGCATGAACTAAAGCTGTACCACAGAGCAATTGTGATAAAAACTGCATAGTACTGGTATAGCTACAGACAAGTAGACGAATGGAATAGAATTGAAGACCCAGAAATGAACCCACACACCTATGGTCACTTGATCTTTGACCAGGGAGCTAAAACCATCCAGTGGAAAAAAGACAGCATTTTCAACAAATAGTGCTGGCACTACTTGTGGTTATCTTGTAGAAGAATGCAAATTGATCCATTCCTATCTCCTTGTACTAATGTCAAATCTAAGTGTATCAAGGAACTCCACATAAAACCAGAGACAGTGAAACTTATAGAGGAAAAAGTGGGGAAAAGCCTCAAAGATATGGGCACAGGGGAAAAATTCCTAAATAGAACAGCAATGGCTTGTGCTGTAAGATCGAGACTTGACAAATGGGACCTCATAAAACTGCAAAGCTTCTGTAAGGCAAAAGACACCGTCAATAAGACAAAAAGGCCACCAACAAATTGGGAAAGTATCTTTACCTATCCTAAATCAGATAGGGGACTAATATCCAATATATATAAAGAAGAGGGACACTACTCCATTTTTGGTGGGACTGCAAGCTTGCACAACCACTCTGGAAATCAGTCTGGCTGTTTCTCAGAAAATTGGACATAGTACTACTGGAAGATCCTGCAATACCTCTCCTGGGCATATATCCAGAAGATATTCCAATTGGTAAGAAAGACACATGCTCCACAATTTTCATAGCGGCATTATTTATAATAGCCAGAAGCTGGAAAGAACCCAGATGCCCCTCAACAGAGGAATGTGGTACAAAAATCGTGGTACACACAAAAAACGTGGTACATTTACATAATGGAGTACTACTCAGCTATTAAAAAGAATGAATTTATGAAATTCCTAGGCAAATGGTTGGACCTGGAGGGCATCATCCTGAGTAAGATAACCCAATCACAAAAGAACTCAAATGATATGTTCTCACTGATAAGTGGATATTAGCCCAGAAACTTAGAATACCCAAGATATAAGAGATGATTTGCAAAACACATAAAACTGAAGAAGAACGAAGACCACAGTGTGGACACTTTGCCCCTTCTTAGAATTGGGAACAAAATACCCATGGAAGGAGTTATAGAGACAAAGCTTAGACAAAAGGATGGACCATCTAGCGACTGCCATGTCCAGGGATCCATCCCAGAATCAGCCTCCAAACACACCATTGCATACACTAGCAAGATTTTGCTGAAAGGACCCTGATATAGCTGTCTCTTGTGAGACTATGCCGGGGCCTAGCAAACACAGAAGTGGATGCTCACAGTCAGCTATTGGATGGACCACAGGGCCCCCTATGGAGGAGCTAGAGAACGTAAAGGGATCTGCAACCCTATAGGTGGAACAACAATATGAACTAACCAGTACCCTGGAGCTCTTGTCTCTAGCTGCATATGTATCAAAAGATGGCCTAGGCGGCCATCACTGGAAAGAGAGGCCCATTGGACATGCAAACTTTATATGCCCCAGTACAAGGGATGCCAGGACCAAAAAGTGGGAGAGAGTGGGTAGGGGAGTGGGGGGAGGGTATGGGGGACTTTTGGGATAGCATTGGAAATGTAAATGAGGAAAATACCTAATAAAAGTATTTAAAAAGATAAAGATCATGTAACTTCAAATCGTTTTTTCACTTATTCAGTTGTCAAACAACAGGGAATGACTTACTACATAATGATTTTATGTGATTTAATGATTTTTATGCCATTCTTAATATTCCAAATGCTAAAATTTCATGCATTAATGTGAAAAGTCAACACTTTTGTTTTTTTTTTTTTTTGTTTTTTTTTTTGGTCTTTTTGAGACAGGGTTTCTCTGTATAGCCCTGGCTTTCCTGGAAATCACTTTGTGGACCAGGCTGGCCTCGAACTCAGAAATCTGCCTGCCTCTGCCTCCAGAGTGCTGGGATTAAAGGCCTGTTCTACCACACCCAGCTTGTTTTCTGTATTTTTATTAGTTATTTTATTTATTTACATTTCAAATGTTATCCTCCTTCCATTTCCCCTCCCAAAACCCCCTTTCCTATTCCCCTCTTTCCTGCTTCCATGAGTGAGTTCCTCTACTGATTCCTGTTCACCACCTTACCATTCTCCTACTCTGGGGCATCCAGTCTTCCTAGAGCCAAGGGTCTCCCCTCCCAGAGATGCCAGATAAGATTATCCTCTGCAACATATGCAGCTGGATCCATTGGTCCGTCCATGCGTACTCTTTGGTTGGTGGTTTAGTCCTTGTGAGCTTTGGGGGCTCTGGTTGGTTGGCATTGCTGTTCTTCCTATGGGGTTGCAAACCCTTCAGCTCCTTCAGTCCTTCCTCTAATTCCCCCACTAGGGTCCCTGTGCTCAGTCTGATGATTGGCTGCAACCATCTTCATCTGTATTGTTAAAGCTCTGGCATAACTTCTCAGGAGACAGCTATATCAAGCTCCTATCAGCAAGGAATTGCATCAGCAGTAGTGTATGGGTTTCGTGGTTTCATATGGGATGGATTCCCCTGTAGGGCAGTGTCCAGATGGCTTTTCCTTCAGACTCTGCTCCACTCTTTGTCTCCGTATTTCCTTTAGACAATTCTTGGTTTTAATTTTTGAGATAGGAGGGTAGCCCCATCCCTCAACCGAGGGCCTTGTCTAACCTCTGGATAAGGTTTCTATAGGTTTTCTCTCCCCTTTGTTGGGTATTTCAGCTAAAATTTCATCCCAGGAGTCTCTTTCTTTCCTGGTATATGGTACTTTCTACTTGCTACACACTGTTCCCCATCCCCTACTGCTACACAGCTCTGTTCAATTTTCTGACCCTCTGTTCATCTCTCCCATCTCCTCCCACACCAGATCCTGCTCCTCTTTTCCCCTCCCCTCCTCTCTCCTTTCCATGTCCCTCCCTTTCTCTACCTACCATGATTATTTTGTTCCCTCTTGTAAGTAGGACTGAAGCATCTACACTTTTTCTTCCTTCTTCTTGAGCTCCATACTGTCTGTAAGTTGTATCATGGGTATTCTGAGCTTTTTTCCTAATATCAATTTATCAGTGAGTGCATACCATGGGTAGTCTTTTGTGACTGGCTTACCTCACTCAGAATAATATTTTCTAGTTCCATCCATTTGCCTGTGAATTTCATGTAGTCATTGTTTTAAATAGCTGAGAAGAACTCAATTTTGTAAATGTTCCTCATTTTCTGTATCCATTTCTCTGGTAGGGGACATCTAGGTTGTTTTCAGCTCTTGGTAATTATAAATAAGGATTCTGTAAACATAGTGGAACATGTTTTCTTGTTATATGTTGGAGCATCTTTTGGGCATATGCTCAGGAGTGGTAGTTATACTTATTGCATAAGGTTAAATTAAATATTTTATATGGATGATCCTTTAAAAATAAGACAAAATACTATTTCTTATGTGTGTGTGTGTGCTTCCATTTCTACTATAGGTTATAGTGTAATGACAAACATAATTGCAGTCTTAATGCATCCTACAAGGGAGAAACACCACAATAGTTTCATTACTCTTAAAATGAACAACTTCATAGAATATCTTCCAAACCCTTTGATTTGCAAACATGGTACTCAAAATGTAAAACTGAAATGGATCAAAACACCTCAATTTACTATTCAGAAAAATAATCCAGAAAAAATTGTAACTTAATAGGAAAGAACAGAGGTTAATTTTTTTAATTAGCATCTCAATAGTTTGTTGTATTCATTTGACATTGCTATGAATGCTTGTATACTTTATTTTATTTACTCTGTATAGCATCTCATGAGAAGGTTCTATAACTTCTTTTTTATATATATTGAAAACCAGCTGTTAACATACCACGTAATTATAGACTAAATTTTAAAGACTAAATGAAAATAAATATCTCTGGTACTTTTTATTAACTATATATTGATATAATATGTTGGTTATACTCGTTTAAATAAAGTATATTTTTAAAAAAGGAAAAAGAAGAAATTTTCAAAGGAACTACTTAATAAGGGTAACACTGTAGAACACTAAAGTGGTAACCTTTTCACTGTCCAGGAAAGATGTGAAAAGTCAGCAATTGCTAATACACCAACAAAAGGATATATAAGAAAGGGCTGAAGTGGCTCTAACATAAAATGAGGCTTTTTGTCACAGTGATGTCTCCTTACAAATAATGATTCATTGTGTATGTCTTATGTGGGTCACTATAGCTGAGATAAAATTTCATGACCAACAGCAACATTCGGTAAAAGAAGTTTATTTCGGCTTATACTTCCAGATCACAGTTTATCATGAAAAAAAAAATTAAGAGAGGTACTTCAGGTACCTGGAAGGAGAAATGGAAGCAGAGGGCATGGGAGAAAGATGCTTACTGTCTTGTTCGTCATAGCTTGTTCAGCCCTCTCTCTCTCTCTCCCCCCCCTCTCTCTCTCTCCCTCTCTCTTCCTTCATTCCTTTCTCCCATCTTTCCTTCCTTCCTTCCTTCCTTCCTTCCTTCCTTCCTTCCTTCCTTCCTTCCTTCCTCTTTGTTTCTCTCCCTCTTTCTCTCTCTCCTTTCTTCCTTCCTTCCTTCCTTCCTTCCTTCCTTCCTTCCTTCCTTCCTTCCTTTCTTTCTTTCTTTCTTTCTTTTCTTTCATTTCTTTCTTTCTCTCTTTCTGTTGAGGTGACCTCCCATTATATTGTATGAAGGTATGATCCCCCTGTATTCTCAACATCTGATTACTGTATGAGAAGAAAACTAAGTATTGGCAAGATGCTGGTATCATTAGTTTTCTTATGTAAATACTTGTTCTTTCTCACCTCTCCCCATCCCCCAACTCCTCCCACCAAAAAATTGAAGGTCGGGCAGCACTCTGACTAAAAGCAACCTAAGAAATAGATCAGGAATTGTCTTGCCTTGAAGTGTTTCAAACTGGAATGTGGCTTTTTTGTGTGTGTGTAATGAAAAGCTGACTGTCCATTGCTGGAGCATGAAGTACTAGAGTTGGACTTCTAGGTAAGGAGATATACTTGCAGGCCTAGAAGCTAGCAGATGCTGCAGACATAGTAAGCCATGGTAGACAAAGGGAGCAGAACAGAGATGGAGCAGTGCTATAAAAAGGCAATGAGGATCATGTGGGGAGATAGAATGGTGGAAAAGCCAAAGTTAAATTAGTTAGCTAGTTGAGAGCTGCCCCAGCAAAAGGTCAGCAGCTGTCAACTATTTAGTAGGTTCTGTGTCATAATTATTTAACCATAAACAATATCTGTGAAACTCTCTCTCTCTGTCTCTCTCTCTCTCTCTCTCTCTCTCTCTCTCTCTCTCTCTCTCTCTCTCTCTCTCTCTCTCTCCCTTCTCTTCTTTTTTTTTTAAATTCACATTATATCCTAATTGTAGTTCCTATCTCCCTCATGTTCTCCCAGTCTCACCCTTACAAATAACTTCCTCTCTTATCCTCTCCTCTTCTTCTCAGAGGAGGGAAAGGCACCTTCTGGTACCAACTTAACCGGGGATATTCCACTGAGGCCCAACCTGAACATGTTCACATGTACAATGGAGGATCAAATTTGGCTTTGATATTCCTCCTTCTCCACTATTCTACCCTATTTATTAACACCAGGCCTGCCAAACATTTAAACTTCATAGCTAGGCACAATAGACAGCTTATTCAAGGGCTCACATATTTCTGTCTTCCAAGGCTAGAAATACAATTATCAACAATTATGAATTCTCTAGATATAAAATATCTGCTGTGAGGGCTTGTGTATCAAGTGTTTCAAACCAGAAACATTTCTCTAGCTTATTTATAGCATTTTAGCAGCAAATCTCCTAACTTTCTAAACCATTTTTCCATGCCACACTTGGAATTTTAAGTATTTCTCAGTAATTTTTTTTTTTTTTTACTTGAATGATATTTAACCTGAAGAATTTTATGGATTTAAATTTGTATATAAACATTCTAAAATAGAAGCACTATATGTTCTTTGCAACATATCTCCCTCCTAATGTAACATACTCTTTAAATTTTATTTTCAATTTTAAGCAACTCCATCTTACCAGTTCTGTCAGTGTATGTGCATGGGTATGGGCTCAAGCACTCTTCTAGGAGCACTGCCCAAAAGGAAGAATGAATCTCTTCTAGGAAAAAAATCAGCTGCAAAATAATGTCATCAGTAAGATGTAGAGTCTCTTAGTTCCTCCCCTCTCTGTGCAGGTATTTTAATTGGATTCATTTTGTATAGTTCTTAAATAGGTGTCACTTGTGCTTGTATATCCTGAATCCACTAGCTATGCCATACCCCGAGAATAGCATCTGACAGCAATCCATCGAGTCCTCCAGCTCTTGAGTTCTGTCTTCTCCTCAGTGTTGTTGCCTGAGCACTCTTGCTACAGCCTGCTTTCTTTCTTTCTTTCTTTCTTTCTTTCTTTCTTTCTTTCTTTCTTTCTTTCTTTCTTTCTTTCTTTCTTTATTTCTTTCTTTTTTACTTTCTTTTCTCTCTCTTTCCCTCCCTCCCTTCCTTCATTCCTTTCTTTCCTTCTTTCTTTCATTTCTTAATTCCTCCCATCCTACCTTCTTCTTTCCCTCTATGAACTAGAGGAATAGAATAGGATATAAGTTACCTATAATTCCTTTAAAAAGGTGATTTTGTTTGGAATAATATACAATCCTATCAAGAAGACATTCTTGTGATGGGATGGACAAATCATCTAATGCTCTAGTCACTGTTCATCTATGATTCTGGAATATTTAACCAATCCCATGCATATGAGGAATAACATATTAAATTACATATGAATTATTTATACATAACTTTCATATGCACATGAGGAATATGTTCAAACAATAAAGCATATACTCTTTGAATGTTCCCTGTTAACATTTAAAATATCTACTTGTAGTGTTCTTGACCACATACATTATATATTTTCATACATAATACAATTTGATTAATTCATGATTCAAATTAGTAAAATGCATTCAAGTATGAAATAATAATTAGTAGTAGGAAATTGATATGTTCTATCGTCAAAAATGTTCTCTCAGCATGCTTTAAACCTTCCTTTCTCTCTCGGTGGAATAATTTTATCTCTAATCAGATTGTTTTGTACTCTCCTGTGATATATATATATATATATATATATATATATATATATATATATATATATATATATATAATTTTCAGGGATGATTTACAAATAATTATAGTCTTGGATGAAGTTGAAACTGAATACTGAGTTTAGATTCAGGGATTTCTTTCGTTGTTTGTTTGTTTGTTTGTTTGTTTCTTTCTTTCTTTCTTTCTTTCTTTCTTTCTTTTTTTTGTTGTTTTTGCTTTTTTGTTTTTGCTTTTGTTTTTTAAGACAGGGTTTCTCTGTGTAGCCCTAGCTGTCCTGGAACTCACTGTGTAGACCAGGCTGGCCTTGAACTCAGAAATCTGCCTGCCGCTGCCTCCAAAATGCTGGGATTAAAGGTGTGTGCCACGACTGCCCGGCTGATACAGAGATTTCTAACTTTGTTTTCCTTCTCTTTATCCTTCTTTCTCTCTCAGATAAAGGGAAGTTGTCTAAAGAAAAGTGGAAGATGCAGAAATATCACAAGAAATTAGACAAATAAGGTAGATTATTGAATCTATTTTTAAACCAAAAATATTTTATAAGCATAATCTTACATTGATACTGATTTTTATATTTTTATGCAGAACTAAGATTATGTTTTGTTACAGAATTTTGTGTATTAATGTTTTTATTGGCATAAATTTTGTATACTCATACAAATTTTAAGATTAATTTTGCTACAACATGATATATTTATGGCTCAACTCTTGTATAGGTATTATGACTATGCATCTTATTTTAAAATGAGAAGGGTTAATCCCAGTGTATGATAGCTCTTTGTGATTCCTGTTACACAAAGGTCTGTCAGGCATTCTGGATCAGAAAGCTGAAGATTGATGCTTCAATATTATAGAGACTGTTGGGGACTCTGGGTGGTCAGCTGTCTCTGTCATTTCTATACGTTTTGGAAACTGAGGCCCTGGGAATCCTGAATACTCAGCTAATAATTGTTCTTTCTCAGGTTTTGATGGGGTCGAAAATTAGATTGTGATATTTTTACTAAAAGCCTAAATGTTTAGGATTTAAGATGTCCTGGGTCTAAGATGATATTTTTAGCATGGTCTTACAAATCATAATAGAAATTATTTAGATACATAGCTTCAAACTCGCCAGGATAGGAGATATAATATATTAGTTTCTCCTGAGTTGTCAAATAAGAACAAACTAGACTTTTTAAAATTTTATGTTTACCTAATAATTTTCATAATTGTTTTACAATTGTTCTTATGTTGTTTATTATTATAAGAGAAAGAGCTTTTTTGTTTAGACAAAAAAAAAGGGGGGGGGGAATTGTTGACTGTCACTGGTTTCCTCAAAGATGAGAGAATCTGAATTTACACCACTTAATGCAACGTGACCTTGCTCCTCAATTTAAAACTGTGGGTTGCATGAAGGTGCCAGCAGCCTATAGCTTGGCAGAAAAGAGGTTGGTAACATTTTACATCCTGGGTTTGGGATCTGAGGAGGAAAGGAGAATAAGGTAGAAAGAGGAGAAGACACCATGTTCTTTATAGCTTACTATTTATATAAAGGTTTTGTGTATTTTATCTGGGAATAGAATGATTTATGAAACCCCTGATTGAGGTTAAATATTTAATACAATAACCCTGTCTTTAAATGACAGTTTTGTGAATATTTAACTCACTGTTATGTAATATTCAGATTTAAGAATCTGAATTAGCCAGGCGTGGTGGCGCACACCTTTAATCCCAGCACTTGGGAGGCAGAGGCAGGTGAATTTCTGAGTTCAAGGCCAGCCTGGTCTACAGAGTGAGCTCCAGGACAGCCAGGGCTACATAGAGAAACCCTGTCTCAAAAAAAAAAATTACACTTACAGAAGGATATTAGGGTTTTTACTTTGCTTGCAACCCATACTGGTTGTAAAAATTTGTGTCACAATTAATTTCTGCATAAAGTGCTTAGATGTAATATATGGACATCATAAGTACCTACACGTTAATATGAAAGGAATATATTTGTTCTAAGGTGATAATATGATTTTAACATGCTGTCCAGCAATGTGAGTCCCAGATCTTCTACAAATTTATCCATACTTAGTTGGTAAGTTGTTTTCATTTTAGCTAACACTACATATACATATTTTGTGTTGATTTGTTAAAAATATGATTTTTGTTATGCTGTATAATGTTTAGCATTTATTCTGATGAAAAATAAAATTTAAAAAAAATCAATTTCCACAGTGGTGACCTTTATCATCTTATTTCATTTTAGATGAGTTTGAACAGTTCATATAATTCCTTTAAGCTATTTTGATTTACACATGTTTTCTATCATGGGTAAACTTCTATATTTTAATTTTCTTAATATTGTGTGTTCAAGGGTATCCTGGAAGTAATTGCTTCACTATAATCTATGGCTAATCAACGTTATCTAATTTTTAAAATTGTTTTTACTTCGTGTTTATGACATTTGTGTTTTAACACAATTCCAAAAAGAATTATCTCATGTTTATTTCCAAAATTTATAGTTTTACCTTTTATGTTTTAGGCTATTGCATGTTTTGAAATTCTTGTAATATTTAATAGACATGATGAGATTTCTGAAAATAAATTTCTTTTTTTTTCCATTTTTATTAGGTATTTAGCTCATTTACATTTCCAATGCTATACCAAAAGTCCCCCATATCCACCCACCCCCACTCCCCTGCCCACCCACTCCCCCTTTTTGGCCCTGGTGTTCCCCTGTACTGGGGCATATAAAGTTTGCAAGTCCAATGGGCCTCTCTTTCCAGTGATGGCCGACTAGGCCATCTTTTGATATATATGCAGCTAGAGTCAAGAGCTCCGGGGTACTGGTTAGTTCATAATGTTGTTCCACCTATAGGGTTGCAGATCCCTTTAGCTCCTTGGCTACTTTCTCTAGCTCCTCCATTGGGAGCCCTATGATCCATCCATTAGCTGACTGTGAGCATCCACTTCTGTGTTTGCTAGGCCCCGGCATAGTCTCACAAGAGACAGATACATCTGGGTCCTTTCAATAAAATCTTGCTAGTGTATGCAATGGTGTCAGCATTTGGATGCTGATTATGGGGTGGATCCCTGGATATGGCAGTCTCTACATGGTCCATCCTTTCATCTCAGCTCCAAACTTTGTCTCTGTAACTCCTTCCATGGGTGTTTTGTTCCCAAATCTAAGGAGGGGCATAGTGTCCACACTTCAGTCTTCATTCTTCTTGAGTTTCATGTATTTAGCAAATTATATCTTATATCTTGGGTATCCTAGGTTTGGGGCTAATATCCACTTATCAGTGAGTACATATTGTGTGAGTTTCTTTGTGAATGTGTTACCTCACTCAGGATGATGCCCTCCAGGTCCATCCATTTGGCTAGGAATTTCATAAATTCATTCTTTTTAATAGCTGAGTAGTACTCCATTGTGTAGATGTACCACATTTTCTGTATCCATTCCTCTGTTGAGGGACATCTAGGTTCTTTCCAGCTTCTGGCTATTATAAATAAGGCTGCTATGAACATAGTGGAGCATGTGTCCTTCTTACCAGTTGGGGCATCTTCTGGATATATGCCCAGGAGAGGTATTGCTGGATCCTCCGGTAGTACTATGTCCAATTTTCTGAGGAACCGCCAGACTGATTTCCAGAGTGGTTGTACAAGCCTGCACTCCCACCAACAATGGAGGAGTGTTCCTCTTTCTCCACATCCACGCCAGCATCTGCTGTCACCTGAATTTTTGATCTTAGCCATTCTGACTGGTGTGAGGTGGAATCTCAGGGTTGTTTTGATTTGCATTTCCCTGATGATTAAGGATGTTGAACATTTTTTCAGGTGCTTCTCTGCCATTCGGTATTCCTCAGGTGAGAATTCTTTGTTCAGTTCTAAGCCCCATTTTTTAATAGGGTTATTTGATTTTCTGAAGTCCACCTTCTTGAGTTCTTTATATATGTTGGATATTAGTCCCCTAAATTTCTTTTATCATTTATTGTAAGGATTCCTCTGTTAGCAATATCTACTGCACAGTTTTCAAATCTATTTTATTACGAATGTTGATCTGGCTTCTTTTTTCTATTGTTTCATTTATTTATATTACAAATATAGCTCCTGTTCCCAGTCCTGCTCCAAACATTCTTCACTCCATCCTCCCTCCCATTTGCCTTTGAGTGGGGGTACCCCATCCCAGCACTGCACCCACCCACCTCCTGACCCACATCCCTCCCCCCAGCTCACCCCCTTCATCCCTCTTTCCTGGGTCATTAAGTCTCTTCAAGATTAGGCACATCATCTCCCACTGAGGTGTGACAAGGCAGTCTTTTGCTACACATGTGCCTGTAGCCATGGATCAGCCCATGTATGCTCTTTGGTTGGTTGTTTAGTCTCTGAGAGCTCCCAAGGGTTCTGGTTAGTTGAAACTGTTGGTCTTGCTATGGGGTTACCATCCCCTTCAGCTCCTTCTGTCCTTCCCCTAACTCTTCCATAGGAGTCTGCGACCTCAGTCCAATGATTGGCTGTAAGTATCTGCATCTGTCTCAGACAACTGCTGGTACAGTTTATCAGAGATCTGCCATGCTAGGCTCCTGTCTTAAAGCACAATATGGCATCAGTAATTGTGCCAGGGTTTGGTGCTTGCCCCTGAGATAGATCCCAAACTGGGCTAGTCTCGGATTGGCTATTGATCTGTCTTCATATTTATCAGTGACTAGGCTAATACACATAGTCCCTGTTAGTACAATCACATGCTGTCTTCAATTCAGGTAGTATCACCTGTTTTTGATCTTTATAACTGAAGTTGCTTTGGTTGTTCTAGGTCACTTCTATTTCCAGAGAAATGTATATCAATATATAAATGACACATTTTGTGAAATATATTATTGATCTAACAGAGCATTAACACATGGTTATAGCATATTTCTCCACTTACTTAAAAGATGTCCATGTTAGGACTGGGGAGATGGTTCAGAGGTTAAGAGCAATTGTCTGTCTTTCAGAGAACTTCAGATGGTTTCAGGTATACATGCCAGAAAACTTACACTTGCTTGTAACTGCTCCAGGAGATACAATGCCCTTTTCTGGTCTTCTGCTCTCTTTAAGATCATAAGGAATACATGCATAAGCACACACACACACACACACACACACACACCTCACCCCCCTCACACACACACACCACACACATACACACACACACACACCACACACACAGACACACAGACAGACAGACAGACAGACAGACAGACACACACACACAGACAGACACATACACAGCACACACACACAGAGACAGACAGACAGACAGACACACACACACCACATACACACACACACACACACACACACACACACCACACTTTTTTTTTAAAGTATAGGAAATTTAATATGACATAACCCAAGCAGAATACTAAATTTAACTCCTTCAATTAGGAAGGTTCCTATCATATTTAGATCCGATAAGCAGAGCTGAGTTTGAGAGGGTCCCGGTATTGTTTAGGAAAACATTGTTGCCTAGTGCCTCCATCTTCTCATACATTACATGATGGTTTTTTTTTTTAGTTGAACATTTGCACATAACTAGTTTTAGCTGCTGCAATTTATTGTAGAGCAGGGACTCAGAAATATGCCATAATGCACTCTTAGTAAATGGTATATTTCACACAGGCACATAAATAAATAAGCAAATCTAAAGTTCCTTCAAACTTTCTCTGCCTCATTTTATGTTAAACTAAAAATTTACTATTATATTTTCAGGGTTACAGAATATGTTAATGAATGTCTACACACAACATCACAAGTTATATAGATAGATATTAGAAAATTATTTTGCTTAAAAAATATACTGTAGGTTTCAACAGAGAAAAGCGATAAAAAAAAATCATAAGTACCAAAACAGACTTTTTCTCACTTCCTATTATCAACTTGCTTATAAGGAAATGAGCACACACACACACACACACACACACATATATATATGAAATTACTTAGCTTGTTATGACTACTTTCCATATTCTCTACATATAAAAAAGTGAAAATTTGCAAATTATCATTTCTACTTTAAAAATTAGAATAATAATAAAAATATTGCATTTTACTGATACTTTTTCTATTCACTTACTAAGTTCAATTTTGTTCTGTCATACTATTTCTTGTCACCAATCTCCATTTGAGCTTTTTATATCCAATGATCTAAAGGGGAAGGAAAATATTTTCACAAGGGAAATAAAAAATGTGAAATGCAGGAGCACAGACAACAAGCTCCAGTGTGAAATATGAGCTTCTCTCCTACTGAAGAACCCATAGAACCTCTGCATGCTTGACAGAAGCCACATTGCTGTTGTGCTGCATCAGATCCACAGATACAATGAACCATGTATTTTCAATTACACACACACACACACACACACACACACACACACACACACACACACATACACACACACACAAACTTACATGAGTCAATAGCCTGTATGGTCAAACTCTTGAGTCTGACATTGAACAGTTTACTTTAGACCTATTTAAATATTATAGAACATTGGAAAAAGTGTTCCATTGACAATTGTCCCAATGAACTTTAAAGGCATGTCTATATCAAAACTCATTTTATATAAATGGGTTCTGCACCTTAAGGGTTTAGGTGATAATCTGGTATGGTCAAGGTCATTGTAGAGGTTAACAAGCTCCTAAGTGCCTGTGACATCTCCCTTAAGAATGGCTCTTTTGACTGCTGTAAATACTATGGAGGAAGAGACTTGGATACACATAAGGAAGGACCTTGAAGATCTGCATATGACCTAGTCTTATAGATCAAATAGACTATTAATTACCTCCGTGCCAGCTTTCAGGCAGAAACAGGTATGCATCTCTTACCTTGAAGAAACAAGGTAACATGCATGATGAACACATTTGGTTTCCACAGGGCTTATCTGTGAGAACAAGAACCTCATGTCCTCTACATTGTCCTATCAAAACTTTGACGCTTCCTTTTCATAATAGGCCTCATGCCTATTTATGCTCCTGAGGTCAGCTGCCTAAGTTTTCGACTCATTTACTCACAAAATATTGTAGATATATTGTGAAAAGTTATGATACATACAAATTTCTTCATATTCCCTATAGTGATTCAGGAAGAATATATGATTTTTTTCTCAGACCTGGCTGCAAGGTCATACTGCTGAAGTTTAAGTCTAAGAACTGAGCATGGTGGTGTGGATGGTCAATCTAATCTTAAAATGTAACACTATGCCTAGATGTGACCACACTTTAGCTACCATACTTCCGTTTAGCTACCATTGCTTGCCATCATAATCAAACTGTTTAGTGAATGCCATCTTGCTAATCCCTTGAAGCTATGCAGCTATAACAGTGCTTCGATCAGTACAAGATAATATAGACTGTAATAAGCTCAGGTCTAATAATGGACTACCATAGTTTCTTCCCTCTGGCTTTTCAGGCCAGACTGCTACTCTGAGAAACTATTGTCCCCCCGCCCCTTGTAATATTGAACATGAATTCTTCAGTAAGCCGCTCTTGCTGAACTTTGAACCAAGAGTCACACAGGTGAATAAGCTAATTTAGAGTTGTTGCTGCATTGCTATAACAACAATAAAAAGTAAAGTATTTGACATTGAGGCTGGAACCAGGTAATGAGAAGCAGAAAAAATAACCTCAGGGATATTTTAATAGAGGTTAAAGGGATATAGAACTTGAGGCTAGAGGGATGCTATTATGTGATCTATAGCTCCAGCATATTTAGCAAAGCAATTACCTGCAGTAACAAAAAAGAAAACATAGTGAATGTGTATGCCTACAAACTGATTGAAAGAGATTTTTCAAAGTGAGGCCTTTATTTTAACAACATATAACAGATGTAGACTCAGAGAAATAACTTAATTGGAGTTGTTCAATTGTTTAGCAAATTTTACAGGACATGAAGATGAAGTAGGAAAATCTTCCTTTCTGCCCAAGTATACTTACAGTAAAATGTTAGTGTAAAAGAAACCGTTCAATCCAGGATCTATCAAGAAAACAATGTCTCATGGTATTTAGGATTACATTCAGAATTTAAGTTCTAAATAGCAATTAGACATTGTAAGATACAACCTGGGTTCATAACATTTCCTATTCATCTTCTTCTTGAAAGTTTTAAGATTTGCAACTGTGTCCTCCTACATAAGATCATGTCCTAATGACTTGAGCATCATGCCTAGTTTATAATTGGAGATTTCAAAAACTGATGTAAAAGATATTGCTTTTTGTTGAGAGCATAATGGTTGAGAGTAGAATACATGTTCAATATCCTTGGAGCTTAAGTTGCTATTTAGCTGACAGCCTCCAAAAGATGCATAAAAAATACAATAGAAGAACCCTTTTCTTAGACTTCAAATAATGATCAGTGGCTGATATTGAAAGCAATTTTGAGATTCATGTTTTTGTAGAAGTAGCAAGAGCACACCCCGGGGACAATCATAGGCCATGTCTTAATGAAAATAAGAGTGCTTCAAGGCACTAAAAATGAACAAGGACAAATAATTACAGACACATGAAGAGAAATACCACAGTGCATGGGTAAGCATGGAATTGGAAATATTAGAAGTCGGGAGTAAATTGAATGTAATTATTTTTGTAAGATAATGATTAGCATGTCCCTATTTCCCCACTGTTCAGGAACACATTGTTACAGAGACTATTATTTCCATATTCTTTGCTGCAGTGTTGCTGCAGTGTTGCAGCAAAGTGGCTTTACTTTCTTGAATATCTATCTATCTATCTATCTATCTATCTATCTATCTATCTATCTATCTATCTACCCACCTTCCTATCTATCATCTATCTATCGTATGTCTATTTTACAGGTTTTCACAAAAAAATGTAGAGTTTTGTCTCTAATTGGATCTCCTATAGGTGTCCAGTTTCTAAACCATGTGTCTTTGCATTTATAGGAAGACAATACTGGAGTATTGGAGATGGCGTCCATACACATTTTGAGTGTGAGTAATAACTGTAGTAGCATCATTGTGGAAGCTTTCTATGCATGGCTGCTATGATGCCTTGCAATCAGAAATATCCAAACCCATGATCTTCAGTGTGACCTCACTATTCTCATTAACAATGATTGGGTTTGCTCCCCATTGCTCTTTGAACTTCCCAGGACATAAGAATGTTGAAGATATGTATTTTAGTACAAAATGTGCACAGCATTGTGTGACAACTTTTATTTCTGTTCTTATTTTAAAAGGCATTTGTAATGTTGGAAGATCATGTTCCATAGAGATTATATGGGTGTCCAGATTGACACTGTTTTTTCTGTTACCATTGTCAGCTAACAGAGATAGCTGACCATGTCATTGAGTTGATTTTGAAGATCTTAGGATAATTATGAGTTTAGATTGATTTTTCTTATATTATCACAAATAAATGGAAATGAGACAATAGTTCTTTACATGATTTGTTTCTTAGAACACAATAACAGTGACTGAGGAACTGATGTGATAAAAATCTGTCTATGAGAAATGACATCACTGATAAAAGACATGAAGAACATTCTAAAGATGAACAGAAGTGGAGAGTGTCTCATTGGAGCTAAACAGTCATTTGCTGCTCACAGCTGTAGACTGAGCTCTAGGACAATTTATGTCACCATACCAACACACAATACTACAGTTATTTCCAGGGACGATTCTTCTAAGGTTTGGAGTATATATCATATTAAAGATCCAGGAGATGACTAATACAAAGCAGTTTGGGGAATACAACTGCAAATATGTTAAAATATTTTTTTCAATAATTTATTTATTTATTCCCTTTACTCTTGATCATAGTCCCCTTCCTCCCAAATGCCTTTCCTCAGGTTAATTCCCTTATTTTCCCTTTTTTGTCTGTTTGTTTGTTTGCCTAAAAACAAATGCCTTTTTGCATCTATTCTAGCACCATCTCTTTTAAACTTCCAGTGTGTTTATGTGGTGAATAAAATTAACTTTAAAATAATAAACCTGCACTAAATACACATGTTGCAGTCATACGTTTGATCTGTTATTTATTTTCCTTATTTTTATTTGGAACCACTTGATTGAGGATTTCTGCTGTCTATGTCACTGTGGATGTGTAGCTTTCTGCAGTCACAATGCCTTGCTTTGTTGTGACTTCAAATTAAGATAGGTCAGATGTGATGAATTGAGAAGTATTACTATTATCTTAAAATTTCTCAATTTGCATAGAATTAGTGTGAATTTTTTCTTAAACATTTGATAGAATTTAACACTGAATTTTCAAAAATATATATTTCTTGGATTTTCTTAAAATTTTATCATGAAATACATTTTATTAAAGAGTCATAAAAATAGCAGTGAATGTTCTTTTAAATCTCTATCCAACTGTTTCTGAAGGTCTTGTTTTATTTCTATGGCAAATAATTTAAAAATTAGAAATTAATTTGGTGTACTATGAGCTATAATACAAATTCTGCCTTAAGGGGATCTGGTTCTTCAAAACTTATTTATGCAGATACATATTTACCCATTTGTATCATGTACTTATTATATTTTGACATTTGCTTATATTTATATTATCTCAAAAATTGGGTGGTAATGCTGTGAGCTCTTTCATTTTTTTGTTGTTAGCATATTGATTGTACAAAATATGAAATGTATTGGGACATTTTCATGCATTCACAGAACTTTCATTCATCATACTTACCATCATTCACAACATATACATCTTCTTTCTAAATACACTTTTCTGCCATTCTTTCATTATTAGAAATATTACACATATGAGAAAAAGTCCACTGCATTCTTTCTTTCCAGGCATGTTTTGGTTAACATAGCTAATTCTGTTCATTTTCCTTCAAATAACATGATACACCATTAAGGCTGAAGAAAAATGAAAGCATTATGTATTTCTTCTATCACTGTCTAAGGTTTAAATTTTCTATAGTGACTTCTAGAAATTTTTCCACTTTTAAAATTATTTGTAATTTTTTTTACACTTTGTGTGTGTGTGTGTGTGTATTTATTTATTTAAGCATGCCCTAGAATATGTGTAGAAGTCAAAGAACAATTTTAAGGACTCCTTTATTTCTTTCCATCATGTGAAGGAACATCAAGGAGCCTACTTGGGTCAGCAGTGTTGAAAGCAGCCTCTCCACTTTACCCAATGAGCCTTATTGTCAGTACTCTTGTTATGTTCTTTCTTTTCTTTTCATTTCCATTAATTTTTTGATTATTCACGCTATATATTGATTTCATCCCTCTCTCCTCCCAGTCTGACCTTCATATCCCCTTCCTCATTCTAGCTTCCCTTCTCTAAGTAGAAGAGTACCCATGGTTACCAACCTACCTTGGCACATCCACTTGCAGCAGGACTAAGCACATCCTCTCCTCCTGAAGCCAGACAAGGCAGAACATCTAGGAGAAAGTGATCCCAAGGCAGGCAACAAAGTCAGAGACAAGCCATTCTCCAATGGTTAGGGCACCCACATGAAGACAAACTGCACATCTGCTACATATGTGTAGGGGCCTATGTCCAGCCCATTCTTGCTCTTTTGTGGATGTCTCAGTCTCTATGAGACCCAGTGGGCCCTTGTTAATTTACTTTGTATGTTTTCTTGTGGCCTCCTTGGCCCCTACAGCTCCCTTCGTCCTTTTACACATTATTCCATAAGACTCCCCAAGCTCTGACTAATATTTGGCTCTGGGTTTCTGCATCTGTTTCATCAGCCACTGGATGAAGTCTCTCAGAAATCATTTATGCTGAGCTCCTGCTGCAACATAACAGAGTTCCATTAATTATGTCAGGGGTTGTCTTTCTATCTTGGGATAGATCTCAAATTAGGCTGATCATTGATTGGTTATTTCATCAATCTCTGCTTAATTTTTACCCCTCTACATCTAGGAGGCAGGATAAATTAGGAGTAAAAGGATTTATGGGAGTGTTGGTTTCTCCCTCCCTCCTTTGGAAGGTTTCTACTTTCAGGTTCCTCATCTCCAGCTACTTGAAGTCTCAACTAGGGTCAACCATTAATAAGCTGTGCCTCATGGTATCTTCTGTAAGGCAAAGGAAGCTGTCAGTAGGACAAATCGGAAGCCAAGGGATTGGGAAAAGTTCTTCAACCAACCTTACATCTGACAGAGGGTTAATATTCAACTTATATAATGAACACAGGATGCTATATACAAGCAAACCAAATAACCCAGTTTCAAAATGCAGTACATGGATAAACAGAGAATTATAAACAAGGGAATCTCTAATGGCCCAGAATCACTTAAAGAAATGTTCCATGTCTTTAGTCATCAGAGAAATGCAAAAAGATTTATTCAGCACACCTACTGAAACTTTTCTTACAATTTCCAGTTCTGCACAAACTATTTCACAAAATAGAAGTAGAAGGTACTCTACCCAACTCATTTTATGAAGCCACTATTACTCTGATACCTAAACCACAGAAAGACCCAACAAAGATAGAGAACTTCAGACCAATTTCTCTTATGAATATCGATGCAAAAATCCTCAATGAAATTCTTGCTAACCGAATCCAAGAACACATTAAAGCAATCATCCATCCTGACCAAGTAGGTTTTATTCCAGGAATGCAGGGATGGTTTAATATACGAAAATCCATCAATGTAATCCATTATATAAACAAACTCAAAGACAAAAACCACATGATCATCTCGTTAGATGCAGAAAAAGCATTTGACAAGATTCAACACCCATTCATGATAAAAGTTTTGGAAAGATCAGGAATTCAAGGCCCATACCTAAACATGATAAAAGCAATCTACAGCAAACCAGTAGCCAACATCAAAGTAAATGGAGAAAAGCTGGAAGCAATCCCACTAAAATCAGGGACTAGACAAGGCTGCCCACTTTCTCCCTACCTTTTCAACATAGTACTTGAAGTATTAGCCAGAGCAATTCGACAACAAAAGGAGATCAAGGGGATACAAATTTGAAAAGAGGAAGTCAAAATATCACTTTTTGCAGATGATATGATAGTATATATAAGTGACCCTAAAAATTCTACCAGAGAACTCCTAAACCTGATAAACAGCTTCGGTAAAGTAGATGGATATAAAACAAACTCAAACAAGTCAATGGCCTTTCTCTATACAAAGAATAAACAGGCTGAGAAAGAAATTAGGGAAACAACACCGTTCTCAATAGTCACAAATAATATAAAATATCTTGGCGTGACTCTAACTAAGGAGGTGAAAGATCTGTATGATAAAAACTTCAAATCTCTGAAAAAAGAAATTAAAGAAGATCTCAGAAGATGGAAAGATCTCCCATGCTCATGGATTGGCAGGATAAACATTGTAAAAATGGCTATCTTGCCAAAAGCAATCTACAGATTCAATGCAATCCCCATCAAAATTCCAACTCAATTCTTCAACGAATTAGAAGGAGCAATTTGCAAATTCATCTGGAATAACAAAAAACCTAGGATTGCAAAAAGTCTTCTCGAGGATAAAAGAACCTCTGGTGGAATCACCATGCCTGACCTAAAGCTTTACTACAGAGCAATTGTGATAAAAACTGCATGGTACTGGTATAGAGACAGACAAGTAGACCAATGGAATAGAATTGAAGGCCCAGAAATGAACCCACACACCTATGGTCACTTGATCTTCGACAAGGGAGCTAAAACCATCCAGTGGAAGAAAGACAGCATTTTCAACAATTGGTGCTGGCACGACTGGTTGTTATCATGTAGAAGAATGCGAATCGATCCATACTTATCTCCTTGTACTAAGGTCAAATCTAAGTGGATCAAGGAACTTCACATAAAACCAGAGACACTGAAACTTATAGAGGAGAAAGTGGGGAAAAGCCTTGAAGATATGGGCACACGGGAAAAATTCCTGAACAGAACAGGAATGGCTTGTGCTGTAAGATCGAGAATTGACAAATGGGACCTAATGAAACTCCAAAGTTTCTGCAAGGCAAAAGACACCGTCAATAAGACAAAAAGACCACCAACAGATTGGGAAAGGATCTTTACCTATCCTAAATCAGATAGGGGACTAATATCCAACATATATAAAGAACTCAAGAAGGTGGACTTCAGAAAAGCAAATAACCCCATTAAAAAATGGGGCTCAGAACTGAAAAAAGAATTCTCACCTGAGGAATACCGAATGGCAGAGAAGCACCTGAAAAAATGTTCAACATCCTTAATCATCAGGGAAATGCAAATCAAAACAACCCTGAGATTCAACCTCACACCAGTCAGAATGGCTAAGATAAAAAATTCATGTGACAGCAGATGCTGGCGAGGATGTGGAGAAAGAGGAACACTCCTCCATTGTTGGTGGGATTGCAGGCTTGTACAACCACTCTGGAAATCAGTCTGGCGGTTCCTCAGAAAATTGGACATAGTACTACTGGAGGATCCAGCAATACCTCTCCTGGGCATATATCCAGAAGATGCCCCAACTGGTAAGAAGGACACATTCTCCACTATGTTCATAGCAGCCTTATTTATAATAGCCAGAAGCTGGAAAGAACCCAGATGCCCCTCAACAGAGGAATGGATACAGAAAATGTTGTACATCTACACAATGGAGTACTACTCAGCTATTAAAAAGAATGAATTTATGAAATTCCTAGCCAAATGGATGGACCTGGAGGGCATCATCCTGAGTGAGGTAACACATTCACAAAGGAACTCACACAATATGTACTCACTGATAAGTGGATATTAGCCCCAAACCTAGGATTCCCAAAATATAAGATACAATTTGCTAAACACATGAAACTCAAGAAGAATGAAGACTGAGGTGTGGACACTATGCCCCTCCTTAGAATTGGGAACAAAACACCCATGGAAGGAGTTACAGAGACAAAGTTTGGAGCTGAGATGAAAGGATGGACCATGTAGAGACTGCCTTATCCAGGGATCCACCCCATAATCAGCATCCAAACGCTGACATCATTGCATACACTAGCAAGATTTTATCAAAAGGACCCAGATGTAGCTGTCTCTTGTGAGACTATGCCAGGGCCTAGCAAACACAGAAGTGGATGCTCACAGTCAGCTAATGGATGGATCACAGGGCTCCCAATGGAGGAGCTAGAGAAAGTACCCAAGGAGCTAAAGGGATCTGCAACCCTTTAGGTGGAACAACATTATGAACTAACCAGTACCCCGGAGCTCTTGACTCTAGCTGCATATGTATCAAAAGATGGCCTAGTCGGCCATCACTGGAAAGAGAGATCCATTGGACATGCAAACTTTATATGCCCCAGTACAGGGGAACGCCAGGGCCAAAAAGGGAGAGTGGGTGGGTAAGGGAGTGGGGGTGGGTGGGTATGGGGGACTTTTGGTATAGCATTGGAAATGTAAATGAGCTAAATACCTAATAAAAAATGAAAAAAAAGAAAACTATTAGTTTATCTAATATAGCTAATATGGAAAAAAGTAAACTTTAAATTTAGTAATTACATTAATTTTTAACTTTTTCTGATAAAGTAATTGCGAAAAATTAGAACTTAGACTGTCCTGCTGAAAGTACACGAATAAAGAGTTAGTTTTAATAAAGCACCATGGGAACAGAAAAGCATTTAAAGCATGTGACTACAACTTGAGTGTCAAATTTTATATATTCCCTTAGGTTGCTGAGTTAGCTGTATATTTCCTATAATTACTCTTTATTGTTGTTGATGTTATTGTTGTTCCTATATGGTTATTCCAAATTTGAGCAGGACATTTTGCATTTTCCTCAAGTAAAGGAGTCTGAGTTTATTTTTTTGTTGTTGTTGTTGTTTTGCCAAATTATAAAACTGAATACGGTTGTTTGTAACTACAGATCTCAGAAGTGCCAGAATTATGTTTTCAAAAGGAAACTTAAACCTAGAAATTGAATATCCAACCACAACAGAAAGTGATCACATACGTGAAACAGAAACTTTTTCCTTTGCGACATCCAGTGAAAGCACACGCTGATGTGCATTGGTTTGACTGCATGGTGCCTCATAATGGTTTGTACTTCCGGAATTTGCACTGCTCATGGATGTTCTCAAACCATGGTACAGCAAGAGGAATAAGGACACTGAGCCCTCCTAAGCCATGACCTAAAAAGTGCCCTACACGTATCCAGATGCTCCTGTCAGGAATATATCACACAATGGAAATTAAGCAACACAAAAAGAAAATGATTGTGTATTTTATGTAACATGGCTAAGCTTAGTCGTTGTTGTTGTTGTTGTTTTGTTTGTTTTGGGGGTGAGGGGGTAGTTCTTTAATTCTGGTTTGTGAGAGGAATTTGTAAGAGTCTGGGGTACAGGATAAATGTGTACCAGAATGATTAAGCAGCACTTAACTGGTGGGTCTGGCAAGATTTTCAAAGCAGCATGCTAACAGAAAAGCAAATAATAAAGACTGCAATCAGGCTTCAGACGGGGTATAGAACACCACAGGGAATTTGACTCTTAGCCTGGTGGAAAAATGTTGCTCTTCATTTATCCTAAGAACTCAAGGGTTGCTGATTTTTAAATTCATGTGCTCATTAAGTTGTCAGAGGTATCATGCGACACCTTCGCATTCAGGCTGCCTTGCTATTTTTTCTGGGTGTCTTTAGTGAGGCAACCAGGATGATACAGGAGCAGATGAAGCACATAGGAATTTACAAAACTTGCAAACTGGATAGAACTGAATTGAATTAAGAGCTATAGGGAAGAAGGGTGTGGTTACTAATGACACTAGCTCCATTATGAGACAGCCATGCAGTCAATTTTGAAATAAGAAAGTCTTGGAGGATATATTAGTAATTGGTGAGAACGTATTCTATATAGACTATAGGGATTAAACTGAAAATTCACTTTAGAGATTGTTTTAAAAAATACAGTCTCTGTCTGTGTGCCCTGTAATGAAATGGCAGTTCAGGAAAAATTTTTCTTATGTTAAGCTTTTAACACACCCGGAGTCTGCTACAAGTGTATCCCAAATGGCTATAGCTACTTCTTGAGCTGGCAGTTGAGTGTCTGTTTGCCTACACATACCTAATTGTGCATGTCTGCAGAACATAATAATTATAAGGTCAGGCCAGAATCAGTCTAGATTCTTAAAAAGTCCCGCGAAGCTAGCCAACATGAAACAGGGCTCAATACCTTGTGGACACTCACTAATAGACAAATGCATTTGTGAATCACTGAAGAAGAAGAAGGCAAAGTCACAGTGCAGACCATAGGATGTAGGATGTGCCAGGGAAACGGATGATCTGCCAAGGAGAGATGTGGGAAATGAGTTGTTCCAGCTATAGAAAGAACCTCTGTGGGATTGTTGTAGCTACTCTTATTTGCTAATTAGACTTGACCTCAAACTAACTGAAAGCAAGCAATTAGGTACTATTGTGAGAGACTTTCTTGATGAGATATTAGAAGTGAGAATCACTCTCAAGTGTC
The DNA here is from genome assembly GCF_000001635.26 of Mus musculus. NCBI lineage: Eukaryota > Metazoa > Chordata > Mammalia > Rodentia > Muridae > Mus > Mus musculus. Next base: position 23,924,842 of record NC_000081.6, on the reverse strand, counting down.
CACAAAGACAGGTGACAGTCACATTTGGAAGGGTATGACTAAGAAAAAGATTTATGTTTTCCTCACTTAGGATTCATTGCTCCTGGCATTTTTCTACTCTGTTATGGCCAATGATTCCATTTATGATGTTAGAACTAATTTTTCTAGGTTTCCAACATGGAGTGAAGACTACTGACTCTCCAGAAATCCTCCTAACATTTTGCATTATATCAGGACTACAAAGACTGAATAATTGCCAATTAAGTTTTTGACTTCTACACACACACACACACACACACACACACACACACACACACACACACATGTGTTTGTCTCATACTTTACAAATAATTCTTACATGATATATGATGTTATCTATTGTATTATATAATAAAATATATGAATATTATATAATACTATATATTCATACATGCTGTCTTGATCAAATAGGCAGCAATCATTTTGGTTTAAGTAAAATTTTACATGTAGAACTTAGGAGTAATTTATTTGTGTTTGGTAGCTATTAGAACAATAAAGAAATTATTAATTCAAGTAAATTAGAGATCTGACAAATATTTCTCTCTATTCATAGACTTTTGCCTCTCAAAAATATACACAGAAAAGAAAACAGAATTTTTTACATCTAGTACTCACATAAAATTAGTTTCAATTGCTTAGTTTTCCCTCACATAGGTCAGGCAAGACATGATAGAGTTTATAGGTAGACAAAAGTAAAACTCAAAGTAATGTAACTATGATCCAATTAGTTTATAATAATTTCTTAATAAACTCATTTCTCTTTCATAAGTATTTCTGTGTATACGTGGATTTTCTAGCAACTTTTTCTTGAGTGTATTTGATGCATTCTTTTTCATTTTATAGACCACCCATAGCCTGATTCTTAAGGTACAATGGTTTCAACTGTCTACAGTGATTTATTGTCATCATAGCAGAGTGAAATATAACTTTTTCAAATGGAAGGCTTAGGAAATAATTGAGAACTCTTCAATTTTTTTTCTTGAGAAGGCATCTGTCTCCAAAATTCTTTCTTTGTTGCCCAATAACTTTAGTAACAGTGTACTCTCTCAGAATAGCAATTTTCTTTTCTGATCTTGTAATATTCAGTCTCACTACACTCCACAATGTTGGTATTTTCTAACACTTTTAAAACTCACTACGCAAGAATTGCCTATGATCCATCCCATTTAGGGAATCAATAAATTGTAGCACGTATCTATCCTCTGCATACCCAACTAATGATAGATTTAGAAAATAACCACACAAATACAATGGTGCAAAAATGAATGATAGTATACATTTTCCACTGATATTTAGGAACTTTTAATGCACATAGTTTTATGATTTGTGCCCCTACTTCTTTTAGTGTTCTGATGAAGTTCCAACTCTCTTCTTAGTTGATGCCTCCTCAATTTCTGGTAGGCCATTAGTAACCCCCATTTTTTCTTTGTTAAAGGCACACAGTAATAACATAATCTGGAAATGGTGCAATTTCTCATTGTACCCTCTTTTTGACCATATTGGTAACTGGAGGTGTTTTACATTATTTGTATGTGTGAAGTATTGAAACACTGAAGTGATTTTCATCCAGGCTCTTGAGCTCTTTGGGTAGAATATTTCTCAAAATACCACTCCTGGTTTTTGTAATATTTGTATTCCAATTAGCTCTAGTTTTAGTTGGTTGTGAACACAAATACTTTTGCCCTATTTATTTCTTTAGTCATGATTTCTAAGATATTTTAAAATTATTCTTATTGAGAATTTCATTCATGCATATAATGCATTTTGAAATCCCCACTTCCTAGCCATCTCCCTTTCTCTAGTCCTTCTCCTTTCACCCCACATCCTTTGCCTCTCAACCTCTTGGGATCTCTTTTCTTTTCAAACCTTCCATGTCAAGTTAACCTTGTACATATATCCATTAGTATGTAGAATAAGAAGCCTCTCAGCGGCCACATCTCTTAAGAAAATTGACTCTCCTTTAGTAGCTACAAATAACCAATAGTATCAAATAGGGTAGGGCTCCATGAGTCTGTTCTCTATCAATGGTAGCACTGCAGCTAGACTGTTCTTGTATGTGCAGTCATAGCTGTATGTATCATAGGTATCTTATGTATCATATATGCAATGGATGTTTATAATGAATGTTCAAATATGTGTTGGTAGGAAGATGTTGGAATTTCTGCTCCACCTCTCTCTGTCATTCACTACGTTGTCTTTTTGAGTTAGATTCTCTCACTGCACCTGAAACTTGACCAGAGACCAGCATCTTCTGTAATCCTTCTGTTTCTTGCCCCTCCAAGTGTGCTCACACACTGAGCTGTTTTCTCACCCAGAGAAATTCTTTCATGAAAAAGTAGAGGGGTATAATTAATATTATCTCTATGTACATTATCCAATTTCCATCTATATTTTCTATAGAATATACATATAGTCTGTATTTATGTACATATTAGAATATATGCTCTATAGAAAAATGTGTATTCTGTAAATAAAATAATTATATCCCATATATAAATATTCCTTCATATACATTTAGGCATATGGGTGCATAAGAACATTTTAACTTACATAATTGCTTTGTGAGAAAATTTAATATGAAAACACTTGAGACATTACATACAACTGCTTATATCTCAGTGGTCTTTTATTTTTCACATACTATCCAATAAGAGTACCCACAAGAATTTCTTTTTTTTTTTTTACTTTTGCATATCAGTAATTTAAGTTCTTGAGGCAAAATGTTGACATTGGAATACAATTTTCCATGTTTCTCCTAAACACTATGCTCTTTACAAATTAAAATGTCATGAAATGTACTACTAACATTCAGTAAATTAAAAACAAGATATAGTTAACTTGCTAAAATAATTAAAATTGCATGTCAATATATTTTGACCAATATGCCCCCTCTATAAATATAATATCATGTAGTTATACATATTAATTTTTATTTGCTATATAGTATACAATAAAAGTACTGATTCTGAACTAAACAATCATTTCTCTCTCAGCCAGTGGCTTTACTGTATCTCACAAGATAATCAACCAAACCATCTTCTGTTCCTGCACCATGACAATTCAGCAACAAATAGATCAAAGTCTGGTGGCCACATATCTTTTGTCCATGTACTACAAACCTGTCAAGAGCTGATTTGTACAATGTACAGAATTGGTTTCATACAAATACAACTCAAAAATTTCCCAGACAGAAAAATACGGTAGCAATTGGGTGATGCTCAATATGTTGTCTCCTGAGAAGCTTGCCAGCAGCTCACATCGCTTTTTTGCAGTGCTTGATAGTCATCATAACATTTGTAGCTATTTTTTACAAGCTTTACAGTAAGTATAACAGAACTTTTTTTTTTTTTTCCTAATCTGGGAATGTAAGTTTCTGTGCCTCGGTATTTATGATGTCTTCTCTGCATTTAGTAACACAACTCATCAACTTTAAGCTTGCAAGTGTCATTTTATGCTTATTCTATATAAAACTACAAATTGCTTTCATAGAGAGCAGCAAAGTGCTGCACTGAGAACAACATGAATCTTTAGTTGTTTCATGCCACTCTTTATAAAGTTGCCAACAAATGGTACCCAATTCCAGAGAAAATAGCCTCTTAATCAGACCTCTATTGCAAACTTCAGTATCCAATGATGAAAAAATATTCTGAAGACATTGAAATTATTATCGCTAAGACACTAGTGTTATATTTGTTGCATTAATTTATGGGGCTATTTCTTTTTTCTCTCAATTTCTGTAGGTTATTTCTCCCATTGGAAATTTTGTGCTTTCCATAACTGAACCTGAATAATATCTAAAAATTAAATTATAACGTACCATAAAAATAATAATAGGAAAACAAGATACCTACTAACACTAATTAACATTATGTCATTCTAAAACTTTCAGAGTCAATAATGGCTACTATCACAATAAAAAGACAGATTAGGCACTGTAAAACAAAGCATTATTCGTCCCATTTATGGAAGTTTTAGTGTCTGAGATTCAGGTCTGTAGAAATAGATTGACGATATTCTTTCTGAACTTTAAATATTATTAGTTTTTGGTCTGATTTCATAGGGGGATAAACAAGAGATAAGGTAAAGTATCTCTCTATGTGGCTCTATCTGTCATCTACCTACCTACCTTTCTATCTTTTTAGCTATTTATCATCTATTCCTATATATTCCTGTTATCATACAGAGCTTCATATTTTATACTTAAACTTTTGATTAAGCTTTTGATCCTGCTGAACAAATACAGAGAGTACGTGAAGTTTTACTTCTTTATGTTATCAGTGGGTACAATTTTACATGGGATTTATGTGTTGGACTTGGGAAAGTTTCTGGATGAAAATCAGAAGAATTTCTTTTGTATTAGAGCTGTAGAAATGATTACTCATAAAACCGGTGGCATGTAGCATGGTGAATTGGAAATATCATTGAGGCATCAGTCACTCGTAGACACTTGGGAGAGACTCTATGATTGTGTTTTGAATAGGTTATTGAGATTTTGCACACTAATCCTAAATCTTACATGTCAATGTTGTCAGTTGCTAGAAATACAAGTTCTTTGCATGTGTGAGCTTCACATCTCCATATTGAAGCAACCACAGATAGATAATGATTTTAAATTTATATACCTGTACTTAAACCATTGTGCTTATACTTAATGTAGAGATATTTTTCTCATTATTCTCAAAATGATCCAGTAAAATAACTACTTACATTGTAATTGGTGTTATAAGCATTTTAGAGATTATTTACAGTACACAAGACTATGTGCTTAGGTTTTATGCAAATACTATTTTATTTTATATACAGGAATGGAGCATGGGTGGAATTTATTATTATAATTTGATCCTGGAAGTGATCCCCGTTGGATATTAAACAGTGAATGCACTTTCATGTGAATTAATTTCAAATGACATACATTTTATCTGAAATAGATACACTCATATATCCCTCTTATAAAGGTGTACTTTGTTTTTATTACTACATAGAAATATGAAGTAATTAAAAGATAGTATATGGGGGCTGGCGAGATGGCTCAGTGGGTAAGAGCACCCGACTGCTCTTCCGAAGGTCCGGAGTTCAAATCCCAGCAACCACATGGTGGCTCACAACCATCCTTAACGAGATCGGACTCCCTCTTCTGGTGTGTCTGAAGACAGCTACAATGTACTTACACATAAAATAATAAATAAATCTTTTAAAAAAAGATATTATATTAGGAATACTAAAAATATAAAAATTACAATCATTTAGAAATAAAATCTTAACAATTATCTTTCAGCATTCAGTAAGATCAAGCATACAAATAATAAGCATGGACAAAAATACTAATGAACATAGCAAGAGAATTCAAAATATAGGTTATAATATTAATATATCAAAAATAATGAATAAAGAATCAGATGAGGAAAGATTCCACTTTAGATGAAAATAATTAATATCATTAAAAAAATCAACCTATAATTGAATCTCCATAAATGTTATCTTCACTCTATTTAAAACCTAAAAGTCATGATTAATTGGTTTAATATTTATTTATGTGAATTTTTAAGTTCCCATTTATGGTCAGCCTGGAAATGATGTTCAAATTTCCTTCCAGACTCATTTTCTCTTTTGAACAGTAAATATACAAAGCATTTTGGTATTTACACACTTTATTTAAATTCAAAATTATAATATAGTTTTGAAAATATTCTGTATATTTGACTTTGTATCAATGTCAATATTTTTTACTAAGGGAGAAGAAAATAAACCTGCCAAAGTATCTAAAATTGACGTGATATCAATGTATGTAAAACATTATTCAAATAAAGCAAATGTCTGAATAGTAATCACAGAAATAAACATTAAGGAGAGGTAAAACATGATAATTTGAGAAAACATTTACAAGATATGTTATTAGAACAGTAAATGTTTTTCACCATTTATGGTGTTAAAATTGAATATATTATTCTGAATTTGGATTAGGATTATGGAAGAAATAAGGTGTAATTCCATTTTAAAACACAAGATATCTTTAAAGGACTACTGGTAACATCCAAGAAAGGTAGACAGGGAAAATCTGGAATGTGAGAAAATAAATAATAATAAAGAAAAAGAATGAACAAAATCAGCACACCATTAAAATGAAGTAAAAACCTCAGTCCTGTGAAATGGATTTATTTTTTGGCAAAAAATTCACATATGAGCGGTATAACCAAAATAGGTGAACAATTTTTAAAAGTTATTAGGTTGATAATGAGGAAAAAATAGAATTATTATTACATCTTTTTTGTGAGAAATAATTGAAATATTATCTATTAAAAGGCTAATATAAAATTTAAACCTAAAGTTAAACTTGTGCTTTCCTGTGGATATTAATATTAACTCTCTTTTAATATAGTAAATAGTATATGTGAAAATGTCTTTAAAGTTTGAGGAACTAGATAATTTTTTATGAACAAATTTTCTCATACAGATTTCTATATTAAGTAGTATTGTCTCTTCAGTATAAAATCCTTTAATATTTTTTTTCCATTTTTGATTAGGTATTTAGCTCATTTACATTTCCAATGCTATACCAAAAGTCCCCCATACCCACCCACCCCCACTCCCCTACCCACCCACTCCCCCTTTTTGGCCCTGGCGTTCCCCTGTACTGGGGAATATAAAGTTTGCGTGTCCAATGGGCCTCTCTTTCCAGTGATGGCCAACTAGGCCATCTTTTGATACATATGCAGCTAGAGTCAAGAGCTCCGGGGTACTGGTTAGTTCATAATGTTGTTCCACCTATAGGGTTGCAGATCCCGTGGTACATCTACACAATGGAGTACTACTCAGCTATTAAAAAGAATGAATTTATGAAATTCCTAGCCAAATGGATGGACCTGGAGGGCATCATCCTGAGTGAGGTAACACATTCACAAAGAAACTCACACAATATGTACTCACTGATAAGTGGATATTAGCCCCAAACCTAGGATTCCCAAGATATAAGATACAATTTGCTAAACACATGAAACTCAAGAAGAATGAAGACTGAAGTGTGGACACTATGCCCCTCCTTAGAATTGGGAACAAAACACCCATGGAAGGAGTTACAGAGACAAAGTTTGGAGCTGAGATGAAAGGATGGACCATGTAGAGACTGCCATATCCAGGGATCCACCCCATAATCAGCATCCAAACGCTGACACCATTGCATACACTAGCAAGATTTTATCGAAAGGACCCAGATGTAGCTGTCTCTTGTGAGACTATGCCGGGGCCTAGCAAACACAGAAGTGGATGCTCACAGTCAGCTAATGGATGGATCACAGGGCTCCCAATGGAGGAGCTAGATAAAGAATCCTTTAATATTTTAATCATATACAAATTTCATTGCCAAGCCTATACTCAGCAATACAACATTTTAAAAAGTCAGAAAAAAATGGAAATCCTGTCTTCATCCTGATCTTAGGGAGAAATTTTCTTATTCTATCATGAATATGTAGACTTTAGAAAGTTGATATCCATTACAGAGCTGAGAAATTTGCTCTCCTACTCCCAGTATGTGAAATGATTTTTATTCATGAAAATGTTGGCCTTATAAAATGTTTGTTATACTTTTCATTAAGATTCCTTTTGTTTTCTAATAAAATAAATAGTTAAATTGAATGAATCCCTCATTAATAGAGTGTTATAATTTGGTTGGGCATTTTTACATTCATATATAGAAAGAACATTTGTGTCTCATAATGAGAGCTATTTATGAAAAATTTTAGAAAGGTTTATTTTATTCTTCCCTGAATTTATCATGAAATTATATTCTTTATCTTTTGTGGCATTTTTATTACTAAATTGCTCTTTATGTATATAGTTAGTAACTAAAGTGGACACTTATTTGTTAGCAGGTACACAATGTTTAATGTTTTTTCAGTCCACTTTTACTGTTTCTTTCCCTTGGCCTTGTCATTTCACAGGTAATTTGCCTTGTTACATATGAATAGCTATCACATTCCTCTTATTTAGAGGTAAATATCTCAATGATTTATGTCTTGTCTCACTGACACTATGTCTCCTAGGTAAGGCAAAGTTCGTGAGTTTCACAGGTCTTTAAATAATCCAGCTGTGGATATCCTTAGTTTCATCATTTTTAACCTACATAAAGTATACGCACATTTTATTCAATAATCTTTTCTGTGTTGTTTTCTAAACAGTTCTATTGGAATTGAATTAAGAAGTTCAATACATGTGTTTGTGTTTCATGATGTCCATATGTTTAAGCCACACTATCTAATATGATATTATTTGTAGGTAAGTCTGTGGGAAGAAATTAGATTTTTTGTTGGGTTTTGATGGTAATATAGTTCTAATCCTCTGTCTTCTCTCTCAGTCTGAGTCCTTTTTATTCTCATTTCCATCCTTTCCTCCCCATCTGTCTTCTTCATGTATTTCTAACTCCACATACATCAAGGAAAGATCACATGCCACACAGCAAGAAGGCAACTGTCTGGAGACAAGATAATATTGCAGAAGACACCCTATTTTTGAAATACAAGCATGGAGAAGTGGAAACAATTGTGTTGTGTAATCTGTTTAACCTATGATCATTTGTCAAAAGTAGCCTGAGCAGCCAGGTATAGTGGAGTCTTCCTATAATCACAGCATTAAAATATGAACAATTGTTTGTCACTGTATTGAAAAGATATCATAGTTGTTTAATTTTTTTTAATTCTATTTCTCTACGTTATCAAAAGATGAGAATGTCCTGAGAGGAGATAACGTCATTCTGTCTTACAGGAAGCTGCTAATATGCACTATATTAAAAGGGTATTAAGGTTCTCATTTTGTCAGAAAGCCCCATAGGTCGTACAGCATTATACAAGTAGGCGAGGCATTTCATTCTGTAAGGAAGTTTCTGGAGCTTGGGATAGTAAGTACCTCACAAGTTTCAGTAAGTTCCTGAAACTGATCAGATTTAGTAATCTCTCTTCAAGAATATATATGAGCTGCAATGATTACTGACAAACATGTTTAAACAAACTTGCTGCCTAGAATAGTTTTAGATAAGCTTAGCCATCTGGAAGCAGAGAACAAATGAGCAACATAAAGGAGGCTCAGAAGAACTGAGCTACTTAGACAAGACATGTTGAGCAGCCTGCTGCCTGAGTGGTCACTTCAGATTTACAGCTTTCATGAACTTTCATCAAAACTGGGATAGACTTTTGGATCCATAACAATATTTGAATCATATCAGCTTGTGTGTAACATTTTAATTACTTCTGTAAGTAACATTGATAAGCTCATTATGTTCAGGTCTCCACAAGAGCAGTGCCATACAACAATGCATTAAGTAATCCATCCAGTCTTATAGTAAATTCAAAATCTGCATTTCCTAAGGGTTAGTCTATCAGCTGTGTTTCAAATACATGAATTAGTATTTATTTTATGCATGTTTTAAAACTTCACTTATAGAAACATATGCATTTCAACTAGTACACTTTATACTATGACATTCTCTTTTCAAATATCTTCATTCTTTTTGTCACAATTTGTCACATTGTTTTTGACACTTATTCAATAATTTGTTACTCATTGTTTTCTCTGTTATAGGCTTTAAAGGTACATTCTTGCAATTTTCTATAGGTTCACTCCAGATTCTCTATAGGTCTCTACCATATCCCCCCCCCCCCCCCGGAAATCTTGATTGGATACTTTCAATAGCATTTGCCACAGGCCTATCAGCATAATGGTCATATAGTTTCAATAGTCTTCAGTTTACAGATCTCAGTCTTTCTTTATTGCTTGGCTGGGAATTAAGGTAAGCTAGAATGATAAAAGAGAATTACAAAGATCATCATAAGCATCCAGTCATTTCCGCCTATGCAGGTCATTTTAGCTTTATCAAATGATATTTCATTTGGGAGTTTCCTTTCTCAGCTCTTATTTACCCTAACCATTCTTATATATTTATGCTGAAAATTTCACTATTTTTGACAAGTGCCTCAGGGAAATATATTCACAATGGGCAATCTCAGATTCAATAAAAGAAATTCTAACAAGCAGATATTTCTAGGAAGCTGCTACATAGGCCAGTAGTCTATTTTCTGTTCATGGGACCTAGGAAACTAAGGTAAAAAATCACCATATTCTCAAAGACTGCATTATCAGATAAAGTGTCAAATTTTGGATTGTCAAGGTTCAGAGATGCATGAGTGAGAGTGTGAAAACCTATATAGTTAGAACATATATAGTTTGAACATATATAGTACCTTATGCCACATGATTCATCATGCTCACTGCATTTCATTTTCTAAAAGAAATGCTCATCAGGTTGTCAAAAGTCATTCTGCAATTTCTAAAAATATAAAAAAAAAAAATTGCACCGGTGGTTTTCGAACATTTTTACTGATTTTATTGAATGTAGCGTGTACAACTGACTGTACTACATAAACCTACTAACACCATTCATTTCCTTTGCCATTAAAGAGTAAAATGAATTATTCTGCACTTTTTTTGTTACTTGCATTTCTGATCTGGCTTTTCTAGTCAGGGTTCTGCTATTGTGATGAAATACCTTGACAGAATGCAACTAGGGAAGGAAAAGGGGTTATTCAGCTTATGCTTCCACATGATAATCTACCATTCCAGGACACGGACTCCAACAGGAAAAGAACTAGGATGTAGGAGCTGAAGCACAAGCCATAAAGGGGTGCTGTTCAATGATTGCTCATCATGGCTAACTCAGCCTGTCTTATTTTTTTTTAAATATTTTTTTATTATTATGTATTTTCCTCCATTACATTTAGAATGCTATCTCAAAAGTCTCCCATACCACCCCCCCCACTTCCCTACCCACCCATTCCCTTTTTTTGGCCCTGGCATTCCCCTGTACTGGGGCATATAAAGTTTGGCTGACCAATGGGCTTCTCTTTTCAGTGATGGCCGACTAGGCCATCTTTTGATACATATGCAGCTAGAGTCAAGAGTTCAGGGGTACTGGTTAGTTCATAATGTTGTTGCACCTACAGGGTTGCAGATCTCTTTAGCTCCTTGGATACTTTCTCTAGCTCCTCCATTGGGGGCCCTGTGCTCCATCAAATAGCTGACTGTGAGCATCTACTTATGTGTTTGCTAGGCCCCGGCCTAGTGTCACAAGAAACAGCTATATCAGGGTCCTTTCAGCAAAATCTTGCTAGTGTATGCAATGGTGTCATTGTTTGGAGGCTAATTATGGGATGGATCTCTGGATATGGCAGTCTCTAGATGGTCCATCCTTTTGTCTCAGCTCCAAACGTTGTCTCTGTAACTCCTTCCATGGGTGATTGTTTCCAATTCTAAGAAGGGGCAAAGTGTCCACACTTTGGTCTTCGTTCTTCTTCAGTTTCATGTGTTTTGCTAATTGTATCTTATATCTCGGGTATACTAAGTTTCTGGGCTAATATCCACTTATCAGTGAGTACATACTGTGTGAGTTCCTATGTGATTGGGTTATCTCACTCAGGATGATGCCCTCCAGGACCGTCCATTTGCTTAGGAATTTCATAAATTCATTTTTTAATAGCTGAGTAGTACTCCATTGTGTAAATGTACCACATTTTTGTATCCATTCCTCTGTTGAGGAGCATCTGGGTTCTTTCCAGCTTCTGGCTATTATAAATAAGGTTGCTATGAACAATAAACTTAGTTTTGTTGCTACTTCATAACTAATTTTCTACTGTAATCAATAATAATTCCAATATCTTATATGCAAGATATATGATATGTAACCCATATGAAAAGTTCCTTCTATTCTAGGAGTTTGCAAGTCATATATTGAGAACCTCTGCCTTACCTACAGCCAGACCTATGGAAGTGTTTCCTTCGTTGAAGCTCCCGCCACTCAAATGACTTTCCCTTGTGTCAAATTGAAGGAAAATGAGGAAAATGGCAAACTAGCAATCATTTTAATAAAATACTTTTACATATTCTTTGTTTCAGTATTCATCTTTGTGTTACCCTTAACAATAATTTCTTGGTCTTTCGATATCATTTATTGTCCATTTGAGTACTCGTCTATAATGTATGGGGATCTGAGTTTCTTTCCCACTATTTTTAAAAACTTTTTTAAAAAGTAATTTAAGATCCACTATCTGAGTCTCTCTTGTTTGTGCTACTGTCACTTTTGTTCCTGAAAAAATTCACTTATTAGAGTAAAAGTTGCAACTGGGATGTGCAAGTACCAGGTACTGAAGAGTGTAGTGGGAGTATTGATTACTTATCAAGTCTTGACATAAATGCAGACTGAAGGAACTACGCATCTGGATAACTGTTCTTTGTACTCAAGTAGATTCAAGTGCCCACTGAATTTAATTAAGGTTATTGAGAATCTTGCATTAGTTGATAGATAAAAGGTTGTTTATTGATAAAATAATGCAACATGGAATCGTCTACTGACAGATTGTCTGTGAAAGCTTTTCCTCCGACCTTACATTAACCCACAGAGATGGAAACCAACCCTTATTGTTTTATTATGAAGTGTCTCTGCCCTGCCAAGTCATTATTTTTTTTTTATGAGACATGGTGGAATAGTTCTTGGACTTAGTGGAAAATTTCTATATAAACTTTTGGAAACCAGTATCTATATGAGCTTGGGTGTTTTTTTATTGTTTTGATTTTTTGTTTGTTTAATTTTGATTTTCCCATCATGGTCCTGACAATATCAATATATACCTATATTAAAATAAGGAGGTATTATTGAGAAGTCAACAGGTTGATGTAAAGTAGTTATTCTAGCAATGTAAGCTAGCAATTCATTTACTTATACCTCCTTCCTCTCTGGCCTAGATGCTACTTTTTTCCTCAGTCAACATCTCCATAGTTTACTTTCTTTTTATTGATAGAGATTAATAGGCATACCCATTTGTAAGATGCGATGCAATCTAGAAGTGAATTGCAAAATACTTTGTTAAATTTTGGAAAGACTCAGAAGGCAATACAGAAAAAAATTCCCTGTGTCAATTAGGTAATTATGATTAAAATGGTAGAGTTTATTTTTTATTAGTTCTGATGTGTTTGAGTACTTCTGTCTGCACATATGTATGTGCTTACATATAGGCATCATGTGTGTGTACCTCTGGTATGTGGATGTCAAAGATAGTGTGAGAATCCCTATAAATGGAGCTGCATAGACTTCTGAGGTCCAGAGTGGATGCTAAGAACCAAAGTATCAATTTCTACATACACAGAGCTTAAAGATAAATCATGATCCTCTTAACAGTGAGTGTAAATACTTACTACCTAATAAGATTTATGAATCAAATGAAAAACTTAAAAACTAAAAAAAAAAAAAGCTGTTGTTATTCCTGGTAATGGTGGGATTGCTTCAAGTTTCTCTCCATTTAATTTGCTGCTGGCTGTTGGTTTGTTCTATATCACTTTTATTATGTTTAGGTATGTGCATTGAATTCCTGATCTCTCCATGAAGGGTTGTTGGATTTTGTCAAAGCTGTGTTCAGCATCTGACGAGTTGATCATGTGATTTTTTTTCTCTGAATTTGGATATAGCTTGTCTTTTATTTAGGGTTTTACTGCTGTGAACAAACACCACTGCAACTCTTATAAGGACAACATTTAACGGGGGCTGGCTTACAGATTCAGGAGTTCAATCCATTCTCATGAAAGTGGGAATATGGCAGCATCCAGGCAGGCATGGTGCAAGCAGAACTGAGAGTTCTATATCTTCATTTGAAGGCTGCTAGTGGAAGACTGACTTACAGGTAGTTAGGATGACAGTCTTAATCCCATGCCCATAATGACACACCTACTTCAATAAGAGCACACCTCCTAATAGTGTCATATCCTACACACCTGATATACAAACCATCACATTCCACTCCCTGAACTCCACAGGCTTGTTCAAACATGAATTAAGGAGGGCCATACCTAAACATAGCATAATGCAAAATACATTTAGTCCAACATCAAAAGTCCCCATAGTCTACAGCAGTCTCAACAATGTTAAAAGGCCAAAGTTCAAAATCTCTTCTGAGATTCATCCAATCACTTAACTGAAATCCCCAAAACAAGACAGGAAAACAGCTGGATAAACCCATCAACTTCATCTAAGATTTCCTAGTTTTGTCAAGTAAAAAATATAGTGTTCTTTAATGCTGAGCCTAGTCTCAAGACCCAAAAACTTGAGATTTTATATTTATTGATTATTATTCCTAACAATAAATTGTAATGTGATATAAATATTTACCAGGGTTCTAAAATAAGGTTTAGGTAACATCAGACAAGAAGTATCAATTCTGGAATACATATATATTGATCTGGCTATAATCTAAAAACAGAGAACAATTATGTTTGGCTATGACAGTATGGCAGCCCCTTTAAAAGATCAATAAAGACATAATTAATCAAAATAAGAGATAAATAAAAAGTAAAAGTGTATAGCTTTCAGAAAAATTTGAAGGCTTGGATCAATAGATATATGATCAGTTTCTGGACGCATAGAAACAACTCTGACTGTGGTTTATATGGATTATGGTTGTTTTTTATTTTGCAAAATAAAAATAATTTTTTTTTATTTTGTCACTCTCTTTGTTTCAGATATTTTATTTGTGTTATACTCTCTTATGGCAAGCATCACCACAATTCTGATCTACACATTTTCTGTATGCCAAATTCTTTACAAATAATAGATAGCCACAGTAGATAAGTAATTGTAGAATTCTCTGCATTACTGTGCATTCATTTTTCAAAGCAGCTGGTAATTTAGAAAATTAGTATGTTCTACTAAACACATGCATGCTGTCAAAGTGAAATGAAGCATTTTCAGTTCTAATTTCTTCCTACAAACAGGATATGTTCTATATATAAGCCTACACATATTTATTTTAGACATCATTATAAATGATATATTAAAAATAAATAATAGAAATTTTTTCATATCTCATAATTATGCTCCATCAATCTCCTATGAATAAACTTTATTTTTTGTAAAAGTTTAAATTAGGGTATCCTGTCCCATAAAGAAAAATGCATTAAAATGAAAATTATATATACTTATAAATATAATTGATAAATGAATAATGTTAGAAATCAATGTTCTATTTGAAGTACATAAAAATTTTAATATTGCATTTTTAATACTATACACTGTAGGTAGTATCAGAGTGGATATACTTTTAATTTGTTAAATGTTTATTTATTTTGCATGTATGTATGTTCACCATATGAGTTTATGGTACACACTGAGGTCAGAGAATGTGTTGGATATGGAATTGGAATTTTGCACAACCATGTGTGTACTCAGAACCAAACATAGGTTTTCTGTAAGTGCAACAGGTGCTCCTAACAATGGAGTTGTCTCTCCAGCTCCAGAGAGGACTTCTTTAATTATCATAAATGAAATATCTGTATCACTCTCTGCCAAACTTTATATGCATAAGTTTTACAGAAGTGAATTTTGTTGAAGAAGTGGATGGAATTGTGTGAGAATTGTGCGATGAGCTTCCAGTCGCTCTGGCTTGAATGCTGACATGTGGATGGGACATCATTTGAATATACAGTCTGTGAGAACATAACCGAGCTTGAGGCATCTACTCTGGATTTTTCCTTTTGTTGCTCTGATAAAACACAGTAATAAAGGGCAGAATAGGAGAAATAAATCTTTATTTAACTAATATTTCCAGAGTTCAGACTATCACTTACAAAAGCCAGAGTGATGAATTTAAGCAAGAATGTGGAAGAGAAATCCTGGAGGTGCTGGCTTGCTGGCAAAATCTTAGTTTCACAAATCCCAGGCAACCATGCTGTTTTAAGTAGTCTGGGTCTCGAGGGAAAACTGTCTAACAATCATGACAGACCCTCAGAGCCATATCCTATCTGGACAATCCTGCAACTGAGTCTTCCTTCCAATCAGCAGTAAATTGAAAATCAACCTTCAGATGGATGCCACGTTATAGCTATTTGGTTTAAAGATGTCCAAGCATTAGATAATATCAGTTACTGAACAGAAAGTTTTCTGATAGAATCTTCACATTTATTGAAGAAAATGCATTTCATAAAGCATATAGCTTCAGAGTCTCCTCCTTTACTTCCTCTTCGTCTTCCTCCTCTTTTGCTACTATGACAATCCCAATCACCCTGCACAAGACTTACTCCCAATGAACCAAACACATCATTGTAAAATCTAAAACTGTGGTACCTGAGAATAAAAGACAGAAAGTATGCAATAATGCATAGGCATGGGAAATTACTTTCAAACTAGCCCTCAGGTCATTCAAGACATATGGCATGATCTTCCTTATACATGGATTGGAATTGCAAAATTGTATTTTTTTCTTGTTCCTGAAGAAGCCAGAAAGCAACAAATAAACCATTTGGTATCAGATGAATTAAGAGACAGGGAAGAATAGAAGGCAGATAATAGAAAAGGAAAAGGAAGTCACTTATAGCATATATATATATATATATACACACATATATAATCTATCCATCTCTAAATACGGAGAAAACATACTGACACAAACCAACAATAAACTTCAATTTTAATAATATATGAGCAAATTGTTTCATATTTATGTTAATATACATGTTATTAGTACTATTTACTCTTCTGAGTATCAGTAAAATATTTGCTTATTTTTTAATATTACAATTCAAGAATTTTTACTATATATAAAAGGAATATGAAAATTAACTGAAATGACATTTTGTGTTAATCTCCACATTTTTCTTTATTAAAAAATGTTATCATAACTTTACATGAATATTCACCTGTTCTACTTGCTGGGGAATTTTAAATATATGGCTTAATATGTCTGCAAATAAACTAGCAATTTGTTATTTGAAACTGAGGATGATTTCATCTGTCACTAACACACTGTTTGTATTCTAATCAGTATTGGGCTAGTGTAGAAAGAAACATTTAAAAAATAATGGAGAGATAGTCCATTGAAAAATTTAATATAGAGAAGCTGAGATGCACAGAGTATGGTGGCATGAAGGCACAAACAAAATCGATCAACAGAGATGACAACATGTTTACCAGGAGAGGTGCTGACTCTAGAAAGAGGCACTCTCAAATAAGAAATTCCAAACTGATTGGTAGTCAAAGGAAATGGGTGTATATAATTGACTTCATATACCTTTTATATTTTCCAGTTTTTTCATATACCTCATAAAATTATAATCTTTAAATGTAAATCAAATATATATATATATTTTACTTGTATAATTTTCTTTTGTATGTTTTCATAAAACTATCTTCTTTCTTAGTATTATATTATTAAATGAGCTCAATGATTCACTATCAAAAGTCACATGTGTTTTAGTCCTTATGGTAAGTTTCAGAATTGATCTTCAATTAGTGAACGCTAATGTGTATTTGACTAGCTGTCTTTTCATTGTTTACTATATAATATTTATTCTCAGTGAAATATTGCAAATATTTTGTCACTTGCTAGGTTGGGTTTATTTTATATTTATAATGTAATTTAGAATGATTCTATGACAGTTTCATAGTAATAATTTAAGCCTTAATGGCAGTGATGTATATAACTGGAAGTTAATTAATTCCCAGAGGAAGATTATAGCATCATTAAGGTACTTAAATACTTGCAAATTTTACTAAATAAATAATGATATGCAAATATTTCTAGTTCATAGGCTATGTACCAATAGCCATAATGCAAATAGGAAAATATATAACTATATCTCCTAATACCTCAGCAGGCAGAAATTACCAATAGCTACTTAAATAGAGGTGGGGTTTCAGAATCCCACTCTCCATCCATGATGAAACTTTGACAGCCTTGATCTTGTAGATTCCTTTATCAGGTTGATGAGAGTTCATGAGTACATCACCCACATTTATATCCAGAAGACCTCATGGCACAGCAGCACTCCCCTGCTCTTTGAGTCTTATGTTCTTTACATACCTTCTGCCATGATATGCTCTGAGCCTTGGCCAGGGGTGAGTTGATCTTAATTTCTCATTTAAGGATAACCATTTAATGGTCATTTATTCTTAGTATTTTGACCAATTATGAGATTCTACATTATCCACTGCCCAGTGTGGAAAAAAAAGGAAGTTTACAAGGTAAATTCATGAGTATATACAAAAAAGTTCAGAAGACAGTCTGAAACTATTTTCATTTATCAAATAATAACAGTTTCTCTCTTAGGCTACATTAATTATCAGGTTATGGCTTTTGTCAAGCTTTATTATGCTAATCATGGATACTCTCCTATAAAATAGTCTCAATTCCAATCACAAAGCAATTGGTTATCACCCTAACATATATGTAACTATTATTAAAGTGGACACATCTTTCATGGTAGATTTGTATTGTAGCATTCAGAGAATGAACTGATATGGATCACAGATGTCTCTGCTTCATTCCCTAGGCTCATGAGAAATATTTGCATACTTTGTTCTCAACTGGTGGAACACCTTAAGAAAGATTAAGAAGTGTGGCCTTTTTGGAGAAGTGTCCAAACCACAGGTTTTACGATTCAAGGTAAGGACCCATGGTTCAGCTGTATATGTAGCAAAGGATGGACTTATCAGGCATCAATGGGAGAAGAGGCCCTTGGTCCTGTAAAGGCTCAATGCCCCTGTGTAGGGGAATGCTAGAGCAGTGGGGCAGTGAGAAGGTGTGTAGGGGAGCACACTCATGGAAGCAGGGGGAGGGGAATGGAATGGGGAGCTTTCAGAGAGGTAACCAGGTAGGGGATAACATTTGAAACATATATAAACAAAATAGCCAATAAAAATAATTAAAAAAAAAAGGATTCCAAAAGATTCAAACAATTTCTAGTGTTCTCTGTCTCTGCCACCTAACTCCTAACTGATGGTTCCAGATGTCAACTCTCTGCTGCTCTTGCTACCTTACCTTTCCTTCTCATCACGTACTCTAAAACTCTGGAACTATAAGCCCCATCCAATTATTTCTTTTAATAGTATCCTTGATCATGATGTCTTACCACAGTTAAGAAATGAAACTAACACAGTGGTTTTACTCTAGTAGTTATCTGAGTAGCACATTTCAGTACTCTGAAAAACAGCATCATATAAAACAATCTAAATAGTCCCATAATCCTTAAAGAAATAGAAGCAGTCATTAATAGTCTCCCAACCAAATAAATCCCAGGACCAGATGAGTTTAGTGGAGAGTTCTATCAGACCTTTAAAGAAGACCTAATACCAATTCTCTTCAAACTATTCCACAAAACAGAAATAGAAGGAACACTACCTGACTGGTTCTATGAAGCCACAATTAGGCTTATACCTAAACCATACAAAGTTCCAAAAACCAGAAAGAGAACATCGGACCAGTCACCCTTATTAACATAGATGCAAATATACTCAATAAAATTCTTACCAACAGAATCCAAGAACATATCAAAACAATCATTCACCATGATCAAGTAGTCTTCATATGAGGGATGCAGGGGTCATTCAATATAGAGAAATCCATCAACATAATCCACTACGTAAACAAAGTCAAAAGAAAAAAGTACATGATAAGTTCCTTAGATGCTGAAAAATCATTTGACAAAATTCAATATCCCTTCATGTTAAAAGTCTTGGAAAAACCAGAAATTCAATGTCCCTACCTAAACATAGTAAAAGCAATATAGAGCAAACCAGTAGCCAACTTCAAACTAAATGGAGAGCAACTTAAGCAATCTTGCTAAAATCAGGAACCATACAAGGCTGCCCACTTTCTCCCTATCTATTCAATATAGTATTTGAAGTTCTAGCTAGAGCAATTAGACAACAAAAGGAGGTCAAATGGATACAAATTGGAAAGAAAGAAGTCAAATTATCACTATTTGCAGATGATATGATCGTATACTTAAGTGACCCCCAAATTTACACCAGAGAGCTCCTACAGCTGATAAACAACGTCAGCAAACTGGCTGGATATAAAATTAACTCAAACAAATCAGTTGCCTTCTTCTACTCAAAGGATAAACAGGCTGAGAAAGAAATTAAGGAAATGACACCCTTCACAATAATAACAAATAATACTAAATACCAAGCAAGCGAAAGATTTATATGACAATAAATTCAAGTCATAGAAGCAGGGGGCAGGAGGATGGAGTAGGGGTTTATTTGCAGGGTGAAAAAACCAGGAAAGGGGATTATATTTGGGATTTAAATAAAGAAAATAGCCAATAAAAATAATAGTTTCATAAAAATAGAAAACTATCCAGTGGGGAATAAATTTTCAAGTCTGTTAAAGATTGATTTCTAAGTCCTAAAACTAAAGTGATTATGTTTTATTGTTCCTTTATTCTGTTTTACTTTTTGTCTTTGCCATATGTGTATGCAAGTGCAAAGCACAGCACGTATGTTTTGGCTATTGGTCAGAAGTTTAACTTGTTGGAGTCATTTGTCTCCTTATATCATGTGGAAACCGGATCATCAGGCTCGGGTGCAAATATTGTTACTCAGTGAGTCATTTCATAGGCTCCTCTGTGAAGAGTACACAAGTATACTTAAAAAGAAAAATAATGACTCAACAGAGCCAGAAAAATCAAGGCAAACAGTACTACAACATATGTTGTTTTTCTTTTAGAAACATCCAAATGGGATTTTCTGATGACTCAGACTGAAATTAATATTATAGTCATTCGCATTTGTTCATGCATTGCACATGCACATACAGAATCATTTGCTCAATGATAAAGCAAAGTGTGCCTATCAAGAGGGCTATTAGCTAAAACAGTGTCTTCTAACCATTATCATTCACATTAGTCAGAGCTTGAGTGTTCTGACAGAGCTGGCACATGCCTTTTTTTCTCTTATCATAATATCTCAGTGTTCTAAATGAATATATTGAAACTAAATGAAGTTAAATAAAGTATAAATGAATATTAAACCTCTTAAACTGGAAGAATGATTAGTTATGGATTCTATTACCTGGTACTAGTAGGTCAACAATGTGAATGGAGGTGGGTGGTGTTACTCAGGAGGGCCTCATGACTAGCAACTCTTTAAGAAGGTTCACACACCAGGGAATGAGATTTTTTGTTGGATAACCCTGAGTTAGAAATGAAATAACTGCCAGGCAGTGGTGGCGCACGCCTTTAATTCCAGCACTTGGGAGGCAGAAGCAAGAGGGTTTCTGAGTTCGAGGCCAGCCTGGTCTACAGAGTGAGTTCCAGGACAGCCAGGGCTACACAGAGAAACCCTGTCTTGAAAAACAAAAACAAACAAACAAATAAAAAAACAAAAATAAATTAAAAAGTTTGTTCAAGAACAAGAAGATGAAACATTAGTTACAGATGCTTGAATATGGGACCCTCTTAGTGAAGAGTCTGTTAATGACACTGAAATATGCAGCCCTTGGATGTTGAAAATTATATAGTTCTTCTGCATATTTGATATATAGTTATATAATATTTTACAAAAATTATCTAATCTATCTATTGCCTGCTATTTACTTGAAATCCTCATTAAATTCACATCTCAGAAACTGAATATTTAGAAGATTGAATATGTCTTCACTGGCTTCCTAAGCCCTCATTTTATGGCCCTATTTTTATATCATTAAATGTTTTAATAAAGTAAAATTGGATCTCTTAAATTCTTAACTCAGCTACACAATCCTCCTGTGATACACAGGATCTGAGACAGCCCCCATGGGAAACCAGAGATCCTGAAGTGGACTCAGCAATTCGGGACCATATTCTCATGCCCTCTAGAATAACCAGGGACTTACGCTGGCCAATCTGGGACTGCTTCTGCTCCATTCAGAATTAAAGAAGCCTCTTGTCATGACTAACACACAGACTCCCAGCTGGTTAAAGGGGTAACAGCAAAGTACCATTCAAGTGTACAACTTTAAATGTGATATCTGGTCCAAGGAAAACATCATGTAAGTGGGATGGGAAAGACCCATGCTCAGGGGACAAAAAGGAGCAGTGTGAAATGTCTTGTGATATGGCATGAACATTGCAATCACTAAAGCACACAACAAATGTGATTCCCAGTATAAGACCTGCACACACACACACACACACACTCACACACACATACACTCACACAAACGCACACATACTCAAACACACTCACACACATACACTCACACACACATACACTCACACACACACACACACACACCCTCTCACAGACTGAAATTGAGGATGGAGCAGGACTAGTTGATAAGGAAACAGAAAGAGAGAGGTGTGGGCAATAGAGATAACGTGACAGAATTTTATCTATACATGTATCTTACTGTGAAAATATTGAATGTTACTTTTATACAATTATATTTCCCCTTACTTTATAGTATTGTTGTCTACTTTGGATATCTAATTCCTTTGAGGAGTTCCTAGGAATTCTTACAGACTTCCTAGGCTCTATAGATTCTTCATATCAATTGTGATGGTAGAATGTAGTTAATCTTGTTGCTGCTTTATTGTTTTCTTCATCTACTGTTTTTGGCTTATGGGAAAATTTTTACTTGGTATCTTTACTATGCATTTAAAAGTATTTGAAAAATATTCATATAACTATTATGAATCTAAATATGTCTTCATAAAATCTATATGTTAAAATCATTACATTACATTTGACATGATCTATAAAGTTATCAAAGGGTACATGAATATGTCCTGTGTCCTTATAGGATGGCACATAAACACTGGAGCCATCTGACTCTGGAAAGTCTCTGAGGACATAGAAATATTCTCACCTAATCTCATCTGCTGTAAACCATTGAGAGTCATCCAGTAAGCAAAAAAAAAAAAAAAAAATTCAACAATTTAACTATGACCTCCCAGTCTCCAGAACAGTGTAAGAACATGACATGAATATTCTACCTACTCAATGATGATAGCTGTGGCAAACTTTTTTGGTTATTTATAAAAGGAGGTGTGTCTAGATTAAACTAATGATGAAATTATGTCAAAGTCCTGAACTTCCAAGATGATTGGGAGCTAAGAATTTTCACAAAGATTGCTCCATTTAGAAAGTAAGCAGATATGTGTAGAACGACAAAAAGTGAGAGAAAAAGATATTGATCATCAATGCAAGGAAACATGTATAGTGGTGTGTTGATGCTGTACAGTAGCCCAGAATAAAAGACCCTATCCAATCTGTCATGTCATGAATTGGTCACATTTGCGACAACATTGAGTGGCAAGTGGTATCAGGATCTATAGATTAAGTATTTATTCTCATCTAAAGCATGCAAAGTATACCTATACTGTAATACAGTTTGTGAGATTATAGTATTGTACTGTCCTCATGGATGGCTAGAAGGAAAACAATCATCGCATTTAATTTCTAAAGTCTCCCCAAAGGATATTTGACTACATGTGCTACATGTAATACAGATCAAATCTGTGGCTGTTACACAGTGAAATGATAGAAATATGTATCTCTGATCCCTTTACTCAAGGTGATATGAATGAAACATTCAAAATAAGCCGTGTAAGAACCACAAACATGTTCTCAAAATGAGACAGAAAAAAAAAAAAAAAGCTACAAGAACAGCTGCTATTACCTGTCAATCAACCGGCAGACACGGAGTGGGAGACAGAAAAATAAACCAAATTGAATGTTTGTTTCTGTTATATTGATATAAGACGTGAAAGAGTGATTGACAAGTGACGCCCATTTTTAGTTCAGGCAATTCCACTGGAAAACTGAATCTCACATTATTTATTCAGTTCTCAAAGGCTGCACTTGGTTTTCAAATCTTGTCAGTTTTCTAAACCCTGAGAATGGGGAAAAATGTTTTATTTCCTAGAAGAAACCTTTTAACCAGCGAAGCCTGAGCACTAGGAGGTAATAAACAGCATGTTTTGTTTGTTTGTAGAAAATGATTCTTTCTTTTTAAACAATGAAAGAGAACATTTCATTCTGTTCCCAATTTGCTGGCTCCAGATGAAGCTGTATCACTGTAATTTTGTAACAATTCAGTTCATACAAAATAAAAGATATAGATGATTGTACCCAATATTTACATGTATGCAAAAATGAAAAATACTTTGACAACACATGATAAATAATTTTTTCAGTACATGGAAAAATAACAGCTCTTCACGTGTATAAAATCAAAGTCATTCATAATTCTTTTCCTGACAACACATGGAAAATGAGATAAATCTTTGACAATAATATTTGACAAATCATTTTAAAATGGTCATATTCTGTTAACTATGCTTTTTTGCTAAATGTTCCTTAGTTGAACAGCAACTGAGCTCTACACAGAAAACAATAATCTTGATAATCCAGTTTGTATCATCATAAGCATCTCTCCCTTATTAGCAATTATTATCAAATACAAAATTTCAGACCCATTTTGTCCAATAATGTAATGCCTTATAATTTAATATAAATAATAGTAACCACCCTGGACAGTAATCGAGAAGTTAAGGTAAAAGTATAATAAATCATTTCAAACAGGAATCCCCAACCCTTCAAAGAGACATAAATTTCCAAACTGGACAACCAATAGAGAATCCAATATCAAAATGTACTAACCTATGGATAAATTTCAGGGTTTCAATAATTTATTGTTGCTGAGATAAAATACCATCACCAAAAGAAACTTATGTGAGTATGGGAGGAGGGATTTATTTTGGGTTAATGTTCCACTGACAAGGACCATAAGGGCAGTGAGACATGGCAGTGGGCAGCCAGATACCAGCTGTTCACTTTCCATCCACACATAAGAAACAGAGGATGTGAACTTGAAATTGGCAGCATTAGTAACTCTCAAAGCAACCTTTCTCCATCTACTTGCTGCCTCCAGTGTAACTACAGATTATAATTTTGAATAAATTTTTAAAACATGGATCCCTGGGGATAATTCTCACTAAACCACTAAACATATTTAAACCACAAGGACATATTACAGAAGAAATCTGTGTTACCTGTTCACTTTTTTTTTTCAGTTAATAACTCCTTTTATTTTGAATCAAGCAAAGCAAAGATGGCTTTCAGTCAAACTCTTCTGTATTTCTCTCAAAGCATATTAACAACTCACCACATGCCTTAGTATAGTTCCCTCAGATGAAGGGGGCAGTGGATAGATCTGCAATATAACTTGGGAAAATCTTCTTAAACAAAGATGGATGCTCACTGGATTGTGGGAGAATGAAGACAAGTGTCCCTAATAATGGAACGGATGTGGATCTGCTCCTGAGAACACACAGACATCAGCATAGCAACAGCCAGTCAGTTCTGCTTCAGCAAGGAATGAAGATTAGCTGGTATGAAGTTGGTATACTGCTAAAACATTCCTCAACGAGGTAGTGTATGGATCAAAGATTTTAGGTTAAAAGGGAGGGAGTGATCTGGGTGGGAGAAGGGAGGAGTAGGGGAAAGGGGAAACATGATCAGGTATTGGTGGTGGTGGGGAACAGGAGTGAACTCCTAAAGTCCAGCAGAGTAAATTGAAATATATAACTTTAGGAGGTAGGAGATGGCAACTGGGGAGGCTCTAGAATGTTCCAGTTTCCTGGGAGGTGAGAGAATCTAAAGACTCCAAGGGAGGGACCTTAGAGGAAATTCCCAACAGTGGGGAGGGGGAACATGTAGAATCCACATCCAGTAGAAAGACAGGGTGTCTTAGTCAGAGTTTCTATTCCTGGACAAAACACCATGACCAAGAAGCAGCTGGGGAGGAAAGGGTTTATTCAGCTTACATTTCCACAATGCTGTTCATCACCAAAGGAAGTCGGGACTGGAACTCAATGCAAATCAGGAAGCAGGAGCTGATGCAGAGGCCATGGAGGGGTATTACTTACTGGCTTGCTTCCCCTGGCTTGCTCAGCCTGCTCTCTTGTAGAACCCAATAAGGCCAGCCCAGAGATGATCACCCCCTTGATCAGCTAGATCTCATGGAAGCACTGCTCCAACTGAAGCTCATTTCTCTGTGATAACTCTAGCCTGTGTCAAGTTGACACATAAAACCAGCCAGTACAATTGACACCTTGTCAACTTGGCACACCAGCATATGACTAGTAAGCCTCAACCCTTAGTTCTTATTCATCCCCAAGATCTAAACAACTTTAAAAGTCCCACAGTCTTTACCTATTATGAGTTCAATACTTTTAAAATAGGGAGTCGGGGGGAGGGTATGGGGAACTTTTGGGATAGCATTGGAAATGTAAATGAGGAAAATACCTAATAAATAAAAAAATTTAAAAAAATCCAATATCTTTTAAAATCCAAAGTCTTTTTTAAAATAAAAAGTCTCTTAACTGTGGGATCCACAAAAATAGTTTCTTCCTTAAAGAGGGAAAAATATCAGTGCACAGTCACAACCAAAAGCAAAAATTAAACTCTAACTGTCCAATGTCTGCAATCCAACTCACAATCTTCTGGGCTCCTCCAAGGGCTTGGGTCACTTCTCCAGCCATGCCCTTTGTAGTGCACACCTTGTCTTCTAGGCTCCAGCTGCCTGTACTCCACTGCTGCTGTTCTTTGTGGCCATCTCATAGTACTGTCATCTCCAAAACACTGCTGTCTTCTACTGTAACTGGGCTTCACCAATAGCCTCTCATAGGCTCTCTTCATGGTGCCAAGCTTCACTCCTTTGCATGACTCCTTCAGTCCTGGGCCATCAATTGCAATTTAGGCTGCACCTCCACCAATGGCCTTCCATGGCCTCTCATAGTGCCGAGCCTCAGCTGCTCTTCTTGCCTTCAAAACCAGTACCACCTGGGTAACTTTTACACATTACCAAGTCCAGCCACAGCACAAGGTACAACCTTGGCTATCTCTGGAACATAGCCTCTGTGCTCTCAGAAAACACTTCACCGAAATGCCACCTCAATGATGCCGGTCTCTTGTTAATCACCACCAATTTCTTACCTCCAGCTTACCAGTATCAATAATCCCACTAATGCAAAGTTTTTGCTTTAGTAGTTCTGGTATCTTGTTAATCATAGCTGATTCTTCAGCCCCAGCTAACCAGAACCACAGAATCTTCATATTCAAACTAGTAATGGCCCGGAAAAAAAAGTCTTTAATCTTCCCTCTGAAATTTCACAAGCCAGGCCTCCATCTTCTGCACTGTTCTCAACATTATCTTCTAAGATCCTACACAACATTCGACAGAGCTCTGAACACTGAATGGATCTTTTGGCCCAAAGTTCCAAAGTCCTTCCACAGTCCACCCCAAAACATGGTCAGGCTGTCACAGGAATACACCACTCCTGGTACCAATTTGTCTTAGTCATGGTTTCTATTCCTGGACAATCATCATGACCAAGAAGCAGTTGGGGAGAAAAGGGTTTATTCAGCTTACATTTCCACATTGCTGTTCATCACTAAAGGAAGTTGGGACTGGAACTCAAAGCAGGTCAGGAAGCAGGAGCTGATGCAGAGGCCATGGATGGGTGTTACTTACTGGCTTGCTTCCCCTGGCTTGCTCAGCCTGCTCTATTATAGAACCCAATATGGCCAGCCCAGAGATGGTCCCACCCACAAGAGGTCTTTCCCTCTTGATCACTAATTGAGAAAATACCCACAGATGGATCTCATGGAGGCACTTCCCCAACTGATGCTCCTTTTTCTGTGATAACTCCAGCCTGGGTCAAGTTGACACATAAAACCAGCCAGTACACAGGGCATCAAGTGGAGGACTTGGGTTGCCATTCCACAGTCAAAAACTCTGGCTCAGAACTGCCCCTGTCTAAAAAAGCTGCAGGGGCAAAAATGCAGAAGAGACTAGGGGAAAAGAGGTCCATTGACCAGGCCAAACTGCACCCATCTCAAGGGCATGCTACAAGGCCTGACACTATTACTGATACTATGATGTCTTTAAAGACAGGAACCTAGGGTGGCTGCTCTCAGAGAGACCCAACAAGCAGTTGAAAGAGTTGGATGTAGATACTTACACCCAACCAATGGACAGAAGACAGGAAGTGCTGTGGTTGAATTAGGGAAAGGCTGGAAGAAGTTAAGGAGAAGGGCAGCCCCATAGGAAGACCAGCGATCTCAACTAACTTGGAGCCCTGAGATCTCTCAGACACTGAGCCACCAACCAGGCAGCATAGAAAAGCTCAGACACATATACAGCAGAGTACTGCCTGTTCTGGCTTCTGAGAGATGCACTTAACTCTTAAGACACTAGAGGCCCTAGGGAATGGGGAGCCCTGGTGCTGTGTGCAGTACGTGTGTGTGTGTGTGGGGGGGGGTGGTGGTTATGGGGCATCCTCTTAGAGATGAGGAAAGAGGAATGGGTTTAGGAATTGTAAGAAGGCAGAATGGGAGGGGGATAAAGATTGGAGTATAAAAAAGATTAAAAATAAAAACACTAATCTATACAATGGTGGTCAGAAGAATAAACATCTCCACGAGAGGCAGGGCCTCTCCCACGCACATTTACTTTCCTGCCTTATCAACACTTCCCTCAATTTAAATGCATCCGATGCATCTGTCCTAGGAGACATTGACCCAAATGACTCCTCCTGAACCTTCACCTACTTTTTCAGTCTGATACTCAGCCTCATGCTTGTCCTCCTCAGCGCCATTTATAGCTCCCTTCCCAATCTCTGCCCTCCGCTTTGGTCTAAGAATTGCTGCTCTGATCCTTTCCTCAAGACCCACAATCTGCATTTTTTTTTTCTTATTTTAATTAACGATTTTATTTATTTACATCTGACCATGCATGGGGGGGGGGAGGGCATCATTTGAAATGTAAATAAAACTGTTCTCATTTTTAAAAACTTTTATTTAATCTTTTCTTGTTTTTACACTCCAGATTTTCTCCCCTTCCAGGTCCACCTTCCAACTGTTCCACGTCTCATACCTCTTTCCCTCCCAGGGACTCCACAGCCACAAGGATGCCCTCATTCCTCACCCCCACGCCGCCAGATCTTTTCACTCCCCGGGGCTTCAGTTTATTGAGGGTTAGGTGCATCTTCTCTGAATGAACCCAGACACACCAGTCCTCTGCTGTATATGTGTTGGGGGCCTCATATCAGCTGCTGTATTATGCCTGCTTGGTGGTCTAATATCTGAAAGATCTCAGGAATCCAGGTTAATTGAGACTGCTAGTCCTCCTACAGAGTTACCCTTCTCCTCTACTTCTTCCAGCTTTTCCCTAGTTCAACTACAGGGATCAGCAGCTTCTGTCCATTTGTTGGGTATAAATATCTGCCTCTGACCCTTTCAGCTGCCTGTTAGGTCTTTTGGAGGGCAGTCCTTTTTTATTGTGAGCACTCCATAGCCTCAGTAATAGTGTAAGGCCTTGGGGCCTTACTTAAGCTGAATCTCACTTTGGGCCTGTCACTGGACCTTCTTTCACCCAGGCTCCTCCTCTTTTTCCATTCCTGCAGTTCTTTCAGACAGGAACAATTATTGGTCAGAGTTTTGACTGTGGGATGGCAACCTCATCCCTCATTTGATGCCCTGTCTTCCTGCTGGAGGTGGGCTCTACAAGTTTCCTCTCCCCACTGTAGGCCATTTCATCTAAGGACCGTACCTTTGAGTCCTGAAAGTCTCTCTCCTCCCAGGTTTCTGGTATATTCTAGGCGGTTCCCCCACCTCCTACCTCCTGAGACTGACTGATTCCATTTTTTCTGCTTGTCCTCGGGGCTTCGGTCCTATTCTCCCACTCAATACCTGATCATATTCCACTCTTCCCCTCCCTGGCCCTTTTCCCATCCAAGTCCCTCCATCCCTCCTCCTGTGATAGCTCATTTTTATAACATTTGATATTCTCTTATCTTATTCTTTGTTTCTTTTGTTTGTTTCATATTTTTTTAAACAAAAGAAAGCTTCATTGAAGAAAATATAGAGATATTAAGTACCAAGCATTAAAGGCGCATTATTGCAAGAAAATACTTAAGCCAGTTAACATGGAATTGTATGTAAAGGAAACTATTGACCAAATACAGAAAGAAAATTATGTGAGAGTTAAATTGATTATTATCACACAGTAATAAATTATACAAACTAGTCTTAATCACATATGCTTTTAATTCCAGGTATTCAGGAAGCTAAGACAAGAAAATCATAGTTTAAAGAAAACATGAATTTGAATAACATTAAGGCCAGTTCAGAAACTCAAGGAGATCATGTCTCAACTCAAACAACAAAAGAAAAACTGGGTGTTAAATCTCAGTAGGAATGCATACCATACCAATAAATAATACTGGAGATTTAATCACTAGTACCTCACAGAGAAAGGGTGAGTAAGTCATATAACTACATATAAGATATAATTATTTTGTAAGATTGATGTAAATATTTAAAGACTTTAATTGCATAATTTTTACCTTATAAAATTTTTTCTGTGGAAATTTTGATATTTGCATTTTTTTAATTGTAAACTAGAGTATTCTCAAAAACTGTAAAAAAAAATAATAGCCACTAAAAGAGAGAATGTTCACAAAATTTCTATTTATTTATCTAGAACTGTTTTTGTTCCTGTTATAATCCTGTGAATCTTGCTTTCTCTGTTCATTGCCAATTCTAAAATGACTTCTACATCTGACATGTTGGCCACAGCAGCTCCGTAGTCATGCTCCTAATATCTGTGTGAAATTCTGGACGGTGCTAAAACAAATCATCAGCTATTTGAATTAAGGAAAAATTAATTTCCCATGTCTGTAGCAGCATGTTTGAAAATGAAGTGGTTTAGGGGTTTCTGCTTTCTGGAATTCTAGAGCGTTATCAATCGTTTGCTTCAAGCTTCTTAGAACTTTGCTCTAATCTCTCCCCATAGCAGGGCCCTTTTTGTGTGTGAATGGTTGCTTGAAAAATTGTTTTCTTCTGTTTTGTTGGACAGTATACATTGTTATTTCAGACCTAAACATTCATTTAATCATCCTTATCTTCAACAGAGAGATTTATTCCCATTTTTCTGCAAGTGCTATTTTTCAGTAAGGATTACTATGTCAGCATACATTTGGGGCTATTTCTCATCTTGATCCTATACATACATGCACAGGTATATGATATATATATATATATATATATATATATATATATATATACACACACACATATATATACATACATATACATACATATACATATACATATATATGCACATAGATACATATGTGTATATTTATATATAAACATATATATGTTTATATATGAAATTTGCAATTTTGCTTGAATTTCTCATCATATTTTTATTTAACACTTTATTAAAACTGAGTTTATGAAGCACACTGTTGCTAAACTCTTTAAATATTAATTGAAATTATGCCAACATTAATCTTTCATTATCTGTTTAGGGAACAAATAATAAATTTGCTTCATTATGAAATCCAGCTAATTTTCATTATCCTTTGGGAGCTGTAAATCTCATCTTTACCTTTTTAATTTTTTGCTAGGTGTAGATTAATTTCTACTCCTTACAGTAGTATCGGGGTTGCTTAAGTGGACTGTCTGTTTTTTTCTAATCTTATACACTGCTCAAGGTAACATTTTCTTACTTATAAAAAACCCAGGACAAATAGTTTATTTTCCTTTGAAATGTTCTCTCAGAAAGAAGGCAAAACTTGTCCTTAGCTGAAGGTATATGTCAGATGGATGCTTTAAAACTGTGAGGTAATTGCATCTGTCTGAGTAATGTTGCTGGGTAGAGCCTCTCAGAGGATAATCATGCTAGGCTCCTGTTTGGAAGCATAACACAATATCATTAATAGTGTCAGAGATTGGTGCTTGTCCATGGGATGGGTCTCAACTTTGGTCAGTTAATGGCTGGGCATTTCAACTACATCTGCCATGCCTGCATTTTTGGTAGACAAATTTTGTATTGAAAGACTTATGGGGGGGGGCGGGTTCAGAGAGGTTGGTGTCTCTATTGCCCCACTGGTATTCCTGCCTGTCTACAGCCTCTTCAGGTTCTATATCCCCAATGTTTTAAATCACAGCTAAGGTCACCCCCAATTGTCTCTTGGGCACCTCCATTAAGTCAACTAACCTGGACCCTTGGGACTCTCACTAACCAAAGAGCATACATGGGTTGACCCAGGCCTCCCTGCACAGATGTAGTAGATGTGCAGCTTGGTCTTCATGTGGGTTTCAGACAACTGGAACAGAAGCTATCCCAAAAGCTGTTGTCTATACATGGCACATGTTCTTCTCTCTCAGATGTCTTGTCTGTTCTCAGTGGGTCAGTGGGAGAGGAAGCACTTAGCCCTGCAGAGAATTCAAGTGTCAGGGTTGGGAGATAACCAGAGGGGACCTCATCTGCTCAGAGGAGAAGGGGAGGGGCAATGGGGGATGGATTGGGGAGGGGGTGACTGGGAGGGTATAATAAGGATAATGTGAAGTGAATAAGTAAATAATAATAATAATTAAGTTAATATTTTAAGTGTGAGGTGAGCCAGGAGAAAATGGTAGAATAAAGGATTTTGGGCAAAGTAATATGGGGTTCTCTGGTGACCTGGGGAGGCAGGCATTACAAGAGCTTCAGTCCTCACTGCTGTAAATTTTGTGTGATTTTTCTAGACAAGGCTTATGGTTGTCAAAAAGAGGCTCTTTCTTACTCGATACAAATGCATTAATATCAGATATTAAACTACTTAGTTGAAGGTATCCACACAGTTTCTGTCATGAGAAAGACTTTTTAAAGCAAGCCTATTACTTCATTCCGAGACACAAGATTCATTTATTGAAAAAGCTACAGTGAAAATCCCCAGATGTTCGGGATAAAGCGAACGTTTGAAAGTGACTGATGTCTCATGCTCATTTTGCTGTATCTTCATTTGAGAATTTATCAGAGAAACCCATGTGCCCACTCTCATGCACAGTGCACTGCATCAGGACAAAGGATGGTAGAGGCTTATTCTTCCAGTTAAAATTTTCATTTTAATACGGTCATACTATCCCCCAGCATCATTAGATTGGCTATTGCAGGTCACCTGAAACATATTTTATTTCAAAGTAATTTCCAGGTGCAATCTTCCTAATGTTTCTTGTTTTCAGTACTAGCTTCAATTACTGAATTAATGTCTAACACTGAAGAGTCTGTTTTCTGTCTCAGAAAATCCTGTGTTGCAATTTCTTGTACTGATGGAAATAAAATGTATTTACTGATAATTTTTAAATTCCAACTTACTGAGCTCTGCAGGGAGATCTGTCTTAGAGGACCCAGAAAAAACTAAGATGTCACAGAACTATAGACACATAAACAACAATCTGGTATATGAGAATCCTATTATTAGATATTCTAAATGGTCATCTATGGTAGTTATTATCTTAAAGGTAGAGATAACTTATCCTCAGATCCCTGATGACTCTCATGTTCTCTGTATATTCAGTAATTTGGGCTGTCATTTTATAATATGAAAGCAATGTTATTATCCACTTCTGTAACAAATTTGCCTTCTGAGTAAAAATATAAAGACAGTACATGAAAGCATTGAAGATTGGCCTTTCAATAGCCATATACTGCTGTTGCTCACTGTGACATGAGACCCTGTGTTTACACTTGCCATAGTGATGTAATCTAATTTCTGTTTCAGTTTCTGCAGGTTGTGATGATAGTCAATGATGACCACAACAGGTATCTAAAACCTTGATTTACAAGTAAACTGATTTAGTACACCGTAATGAACTCTGGAAGATGTTTGATGAGTGGTTTCATCACATTTTCTCCTGAAAGATATGAGTTGACCAATAAATATGCATAACAAAATGGAACTGATGCAAAAATAAGGTAAACAAGAAGCAATTGTCTTAGTTACTCTCTTCCATTTGCTATGAGAAAACATTCTTAATAATAAAAAATAAAATAAAATAAGAACTTCAGAAAAGAAGGTCTCAGATAATCTGCATTAGTTATTGTTCCATTGCTGTGAAGAGATGACCAAGGGATGTTGTAAAGAAAAGAATGACCAAGGGATCTTGTAAAGAAAAGAATGTAGTTGGGGCTGGCTTGCAGTTTCAGAATGTTTGTCAATGACAATTAAGGCAAAAATTATGACACTGGAGAAGTAGCAATGTGTGTATGTGTGTATGTACATGCGTGTGTCTTATCCTGAAACAGAGAAAGAGAGTGCAACTTAACCCAGCATGGGTATTTTGAAACTGTAGAGCACACTCTGAGACTTACCTCTCCCACCAAGGGCTACACCTCCAGAAGCTTCCTAAACAGTGCAGCAAAATTAAAGATTCAAATGCATCATCCTATGGGAGCCTTTCTCATTTTTACCATTACATAACCCATTGTAGCTGCAGGAGTTTGAGACACCTGGTTATATAACCTCTGTAAACCAGAAACTGGGAGCGGGTAAAGCATACATTCAGCTATCTTTATATATATATATTTATATATAAATATATATATATAAAGATAGCTATATATATACATAAAGATATATATATATATATATATATATATATATACATACAGTGTAGCATCCCAGAGCAGTGAAAAGGCTTCTTAGCCCTTATGTTTAGGCTCTGATAAAAATTTTTAAATCTCAGAATATGTTACAAGGATCAATTTACTCATTACTGTGTTTTACTGTGTTTTCCTTGCTGAGTTCAAATGCCCTGAAGGCAGGCAGGGTCTTAGCTTTCTTTGTTTTGATTATACACAGAGCAATGCTGAAATGTTAGCATACTATGCAGTCTGTCCAAGCATTCGTACTGAGAGATGATTCGCATTAAGGGTTGTTTCCAACCAAAAATATTGGTGTCCTGTGTCAAACTTCAAAACACTTGCTTGCAAAAGCCCCAAATTGCTAGGAAAAAATGGAGGATTTTCAATCTAGACTAAAGAGAGAGTATTCTGTTCTTTTTTTAAAATCCCCAATTAAGAACACTTTCTCTGCCGCTTTCACCCATTCTATGTCTTCTTACTCACTGCTATGACATTGATCCATTTAGAATAGACCTGACCTTATATATACTATCATATAATCTGCAAAAAGTGATATTTTGACTTCTTCCTTTCCAATTTGTATCCCATGATCTCCTTTTGTTGTCGAATTGCTCTGGCTAGGACTTCAAGTACAATGTTGAATAGGTAGGGAGAAAGTGGGCAGCCTTGTCTAGTCCCTGATTTTAGTGGGAATGCTTCCAGTTTCTCACCATTTACTTTGATGCTGGCTGCTGGCTTGCTGTAGATTGCTTTTATCATGTTTAGGTATGGGCCTTGAATTCCTGATCTTTCCAAGACTTTTATCATGAATGGGTGGTGGATTTTGTCAAATGCTTTCTCAGCATCTAACAAGATGATCATGTGGTTTTTGTCTTTGAGTTTGTTTATATAGTGGATTACATTGATGGATTTCCATATATTAAACCATCCCTGCATCCCTGGAATGAAACCTACCTGGTCAGGATGGATGATTGTTTTGAAGTGTTCTTGGATTCTATTAGCGAGAATTTTATTGAGGATTTTTTCATCGATATTCATAAGGGAAATTGGTCTGAAGTTCTCTATCTTTGTTTGGTCTTTCTGTGGTTTAGGTATCAGAGTAATTGTGGCTTCATAGAATGAATTTGGTAGAGTACCTTCTGCTTCTATTTTGTGAAATAGTTTGTGAAGAACTGGAATTAGATCTTCTTTGAAGGTCTGATAGAACTCTTCACTAAACCCATCGGGTCCTGGGCTTTTTTTTTTTTTTTTTTTTTTTTTTTTTTTTTTTTTGGTTGGGAGACTATTAATGACTGCTTCTATTTCTTTAGGGGATAGAGGACTGTTTAGATCATTAACCTGATCCAGATTTAACTTTGGTATCTGGTATCTGTCTATAAATTTGTCCATTTCATCCACATTTTCCAGTTTTGTTGAGTATAGCCTTTTGTAGAAGGATCTGATGGTATTTTAGATTTCTTCAGGATCTGTTGTTATGTCTCCCTTTTTATTTCTGATTTTGTTAATTAGGATGCTGTCCCTGTGCCCTCTTGTGAGTCTGGCTAAGGGTTTATCTATCTTGTTGATTTACTCAAAGAACCAGCTCCTCCTTTGGTTGATTATTTGAATAATTCTTGTTTCCACTTGGTTGATTTCACCCCTGATTCTGATTATTTCCTGCTGTCTACTCCTTTTGGGTGAATTTACTTCCTTATTTTCTAGAGCTTTTAGGTGTGTTGTCAAGCTGCTAGTGTATGCTCTCTCTAGTTTCTTTTTGGAGGCACTCAGGGCTATGAGATTTCCTCTTAGAAATCCTTTCATTGTGTCCCATAAGTTTGGGTATGTTGTGGATTCATTTTCATTAAACTCTAAAAAGTCTTTAATTTCTTTCTTTATTCCTTCCTTGACCAAGGTATCATTGAGAGGAGTGTTGTTCAGTTTCCTCTCGTGAATGTTGTCTTTCTATTATTTATGTTGTTATTAAAGATCAGCCTTAGTTCATAGTGGTCTGATAGGATGCATGGGACAATTTCAATATTTTTGTATCTGATGAGGCCTGTTTTGTGACCAATTATATGGTGAATTTTGGAGAAGGTTCCATGAGGTGCTGAGAAGAAGCTATATCCTTTTGTTTTAGGATAAAATGTTATGTAGATATCTGTTAAATCCATTTGTTTCATAATTTCTGTTGATTTCACTGTGTCCCTGTTTAGTTTCTGTTTCTACAATCTGTCCATTGATTAAAGTGGTGTGTTGAAGTCTCCCACTATTATTTTGTGAGGACTCCTAAACCTAATAAAGAGCTTCAGTGAAGCAGATGGATATAAAATTAACTCAAACAAGTCAATGACCTCTCTCTACACAAAGGATAAACAGGCTGAGAAAGAAATTAGGGAAACAACACCCTTCTCAATAGTAACAAATAATATAAAATACCTTGTCGTGACTCTAACTAAGGAACTGAAAGATCTGTATGATAAGAACTTCAAAGCTATGAAGAAAGAAATTAAAGAAGATCTCAGAAGTTGGAAAGATCTCCCATGCTCATGGATTGGCAGGATCAATATAGTAAAAATGTCTATCTTGCCAAAAGCAATCTAGAGATTCAATGCAATCCCCATCAAAATTCCAACTCAATTCTTCGACGAATTAGAAAGGGCAATCTCCAAATTCATCTGGAATAATAAAAAACCTAGGGTAGTGTCTTAGTCAGGGTTTCTATTCCTGCACAAACATCATGACCAAGAAGCAAGTTGGGGAGGAAAGGGTTTATTCGGCTTACACTTCCATACTGCTGTTCATCACCAAGGAAGCCAGGACTGGAACTCAAGCAGGTCAGGAAGCAGGAGCTGATGCAGAGGCCATGGAGGGATGTTCTTTACTGGCTTGCCTCCCCTGGCTTGCTCAGCCTGCTCTCTTATGGAACCCAAGACTACCAGCCCAGAGATGGTCCCACCCACAAAGGGCCTTTCCCCCTTGATCACTAATTGAGAAAATGCCTTAGAGTTGGATCTCATGGAGGCATTTCCTCAACTGAAGCTCCTTTCTCTGTGATAACCCCAGCTGTGTCAAGTTGACACAAAACTAGCCAGTACAATTGACCCCTTGTCAACTTGACACACAAACACATCACTAGTAAGCCTCAACCCTTAATTTCTTATTCACCCCCAAGATCTAAACAACATTAAAAGTCCCACAGTCTTTAATATTAAAAGTCAATCCCTTTAAAATGTCCAATATCTTCTAAAATCCAAAGTCTTTTTACAATTAAAAGTCTCTTAACTGTGGGCTCCACTAAAACAGTTTCTTCCTTCAAGAGGGAAAATATCAGGGCACAGTCACAATCAAAAGCAAAAGTCAATCTCCAACCGTCCAATGTCTGGGATCCAACTCACGATCTTCTGGGCTCCTCCAAGGGCTTGGGTCACTTCTCCAGCCATGCCCTTTGTAGCACACGCGTCATCCTCTAGGCTCCAGATGCCTGTAATCCACTGCTGCTGCTGCTCTTGGTGGTCATCTCATGGTACTGGCATCTCCAAAACACTGCATGACCCCTTCAGTCCTGGGCCATCAATTGCAACTGAGGCTGCACTTTCACCAATGGCCTTCCATGGCCTCTCACAGTGCCAAGCCTCAGCTGCTCTGCTCAACTCCTTCATGCCTTCAAAACCAGTACCACCTGGGTGACCCTTACACATTACCAAGTCCAGCCACAGCACAATGTACAACTTTGGCTATATCTGGAACACAGCCACTGTGCTCTCAGAAAACACTTCCCAGAAAATGTCACCTCAATGATGCTGGTCTCTTCTTAATCACCGCTAATTTCTTAGCTCCAGCTAACCAGCATCAATAGTCCCAGTAATGCAAAGTTTTTGCTTTAGTAGTTCTGGTATCTTGTTAATCACAGCTGATTCTTCAGCCCCAGCTAACCAGAACTACAGAATCTTCACAATCAAAACAGGAATGGCCCTGAAAAGAGTCTTTAATTTTCCCTCTGAAATTTCACAAGCCAGGCCTCCATCTTCTGCACTGTTCTCAACATTATCTTCCAAGCTCCTACAAAACATCTGACAGAGCTCTTAACAACGAATGGATCTTCAAGCCCAAAATTCCAAAGTCCTTCCACAGACCTCCCCAAAACATGGTCAGGTTGTCACAGGAATACCCCACTCTGCTGGTACCAGTTTGTCTTAGTCAGGGTTTCTATTCCTGCACAAACATCATGACCAAGAAGCAAGTTGGGGAGGAAAGGGTTTATTCGGCTTACACTTCCATACTGCTGTTCATCACCAAGGAAGCCAGGACTGGAACTCAAGCAGGTCAGGAAGCAGGAGCTGATGCAGAGGCCATGGAGGGATGTTCTTTACTGGCTTGCCTCCCCTGGCTTGCTCAGCCTGCTCTCTTATGGAACCCAAGACTACCAGCCCAGAGATGGTCCCACCCACAAAGGGCCTTTCCCCCTTGATCACTAATTGAGAAAATGCCTTAGAGTTGGATCTCATGGAGGCATTTCCTCAACTGAAGCTCCTTTCTCTGTGATAACCCCAGCTGTGTCAAGTTGACACAAAACTAGCCAGTACAGGTAGCAAAAACTCTTCTCAAGGATAAAAGAACCTTAGGTGGTTCATGCCTGACCTAAAGCTTTACTACAGAGCAATTGTCATAAAAAACTGCATGGTACTAGTATAGCTACGGACAAGTAGACCAATGGAATAGAATTGAAGACCCAGAAATGAACCCACACACTTATGGCCACTTGATCTTTGACAAGGGAGCTAAAATCATCCAGTAGAAAAAAGACAGCATTTTCAACAAATGGTGCTGGCACAACTGGCTGTTATCATGTAGAAGATTGTGAATTGATCCATTTCTATCTCCTTGTACTAAGGTCAAATCTAAGTGGATCAAGGAAATCCACATAAAACCAGAGACAGTGAAACTTATAGAGGAGAAAGTGGGGAAAAGCCTCAAAGATATGGGCACAGAGGAAAAATTCCTGAATAGAACAGCAATGGCTTGTGCTGTAAGATCAAGAATCGACAAATGGGACCTCATAAAATTGCAAAGCTTTTGTAATGCAAAAGACACCGTCAATAAGACAAAAAGACCACCAACAGATTGGGAAAGGATCTTTGCCTATCCTAAATCAGATAGGGGACTAATATCCAATATATATAAAGAACTCAGAAGGGGGACTCCAGAAAATCATATAACCCCATTAAAAAATGGGGCACAGAGCTAAACAAAGAATTCTCACCTGAGGAATACAGAATGGCAGAGAAGCACCTGAAAAAATGTTCAGCATCCTTAATCATCAGGGAAATGCAAATCAAAACAACCCTGAGATTCTACCTCACACCAGTCAGAATGGCTAAGATCAAAAATTCAGGTGACAGTAGATGCTGGCAAGGATGTGGAGAAAGAGGAACACTCCTCCATTGTTGGTGGAATTGCAAGCTTGTACAACCACTCTGGAGATCAGTCTGGTGGTTCCTCAGAAAATTGGACATAGTACTACTGGAGGATCCAGCAATACCTCTCCTGGGCATATATCCAGAAGGTGTCCCAACCGGTAAGAAGGACACATGCTCCACTATGTTCATACCAGCCTTATTTATAATAGCCAGAGGCTAGAAAGAACCCAGTTGCCCCTCAACAGAGGGATGGATACAGAAAATATGGTACATTTACACAATGGAGTACTACTCAGCTATTAAAAAGAATGAATTTATGAAATTCCTAGGCAAATGGATGGACATGGAGGGCATCATCCTGAGTGAGGTAACCCAATCACAAAAGATCTCACGTGATATGTACTCATTGATAAGTGGATATTAGCCCAGAAACTTAGAATACCCAAGATACAAGATACAATTTGCAAATCACATGAGACTCAGGAGGATCGAAGACCAGGGTTTGGATGCTTTGCCCCTTCTTAGAAACAGGAGCAGAAAGTCCATGGAGGCAGTTGCAGAGATGAAGTTTGGAGTTGAGATGAAGGGGTTGACAGTCTAGAGACTGCCATATCAGGGGATCCATCCCGTAATCAGACTCTAAACCCTGACACCATTGTATATAATAGCGGGGTTTTGTTGAAAGGACCCTGATATAGCTGTCTCTTGTGAGACTATGCTGAGGCCTGTCAAAGAAAGAAGTTGATGCTCACAGTCAGCTATTAGATGGATCACAGGGCCCCCAATGGAGGAGCTAGAGAAAGTAAGCAAGGAGCTAAAGGGATCTGCAACCCTATGGGTGAAACGACAATATGAACTAACCAGTACCCCCCCAGAGCTCGTGTCTCTAGCTGCATATGTATCAGAGGATGGCCTGGTTGGCCATCAGTGGAAAGAGAGGCCCATTGGTCGTGCAGAATTTATATGCCTCAGTGCAGGGGAACTCCAGTGCTGAGAAGTGGGAGTGAGTGGGTGGGGGAATGGGGGGGAGTTTGTGGGGGACTTTGGGATAGCACTGGAGATGTGAATGAAACAAATACATCATCATCATCATCATCATCATCATCATAATAAAGAATAGACCTAATGTTAGGACAGCCATGGTAGACTGCTACCTGCTGTGATTTGTAGCCAGCTCACTGCAGACCCCTCACCATTTACACTGCATGGCTATATAACTTCTCACCTAGTCTCCTGCTCAGGCTTGCCATTGTTCTTAAAATTCTAGGGATCCCTGAATTAGAAGGGACTCATGAACGTATGGACTGACACCAGTGCCCCAATGCCATCTGTGTCCTTCGGTTAAATGCCCAGGTATGTTCATCTTTACAGCATGTCCTAGGATCTGGCAGAGTATTTATGAGTGGATCAATATATTTCTGTTAATGAACAAATAAGTGAACATTCCTGATATGGAGAAATTGTTTTTTGATTTCTTTATTATTATTATTATTTATATTTCAAATTTTATCCCCTTTTCCGGTTTCCCTGTGCAAACCCCCTATCCTCCCCACCCCCACTCTGCTTCTGTGAGTGTCCTCTCCCACCCACACACCCAATCTTGCCTCATGGTCCTAGCATTCCTCTACACTGGGGCATCTAGCCTTCATAGAGAAAATTCTTAATAAAGACTCAGTCCTGTACCATTTGCTTATCTGTTAATTTCTACCAATATGTCAGGCTATTAGTCTCTTAAGGATTTTGTATTTAGCATCTTCTGAAATGATGTATAACAACCAAAGTCAATTCCATCTTCATAAATAGATGAAGCTGATATAAAAGTAATTTACTTTCATTTGAATTTATGAAAATATCTTTTTCCATCTGAAGTTAATTTGGTATCCTGCCAAAGTAGTATATAAATGGAACAAACATATTTTCATTAAAATTGGGTTGCTGAATCATACACGACATATATATAGTAAAATTAACCTACTTTAAATATGAAGTTTTGACAAGGGAATTTTGCAAGTCCCATTGAAATCAACATTCAATGAAGTTGCTGCATTAAATCGAAGGACACTGTTTTAAAATTTAGTAACATAATATTAAAGGAATTAATATTAACACAGTGGAAAGAAAATCAAATTAGAAAATATTATCCTGATGTAGGTATTTATTTTACTCTGGCAACCCTCCTTCTACATCATCTTCATGATACTCAAGAAAGGCTTGCCATGATTCCCCTTTAAAGTCAAGTTTCCTGCATCATATCAAAGCAGTGCAGCCAAGCTAGGTGCACAATAAAGTCAGAATTCACTCACTTTGTTTTATTGAAATTCTCTGTGTGTATTTGTGTGTGTAGAGTGCTTATGTTTGCATGTGTATATGGGTGAGTATATATGTATGTGAAAATGTGTGTGTGTGAGTGTGTGTGTGTGTGTGTGTGTGTGTGTGTGTTAATTTGTGCTGGTGGGGAAGACAGTCTATACCTGAGGTACTAATAATATTGATTTTGGAACGAGCCTTAGATTGTGACCTTTGCTTTTCTTTATGCCCTAAGTCATTAGCCACATTGTCCAATGGTTCAATTGTATATAATATAAATGATTTAGCAATCTAAGGTTACAATATTTGATTTAGGGGCCTATATCAGTTTTCTTTCTCATTACCATAGCAAAATAAGTGACAGAGGTAATGGTAAGATGAGCCACAATGTTCTACATCATGTACTTCAATGATGTGACTCATATTGCTGAAGGGACAATGTATATATTTTGTCTCACTGTTTCCAAGGTATTGAGCCACCCTTATATGAGGGTGGGGAGGCATGGCAGTATTCACTTAGATTCTCTCTCTCTCTCTGTCTTTCTCTGTCTCTCTCTATCTCTCTGTCTCTCTGTCTCTCTCTGTCTCTCTGTCTCTCTGTCTTTCTGTCTCTCTCTGTCTCTCTCTGTCTCTCTCTCTCGCTCTCTCTCTCTCTCCTTTTTAAAAATTCATTTCACATGGAACATCCCAAATTGAGTGTGGTCCCATCTTCCTTTGGCAACATCCTCCCTTCTGCAACCAAAGATGTGCGTTATCCATCCAGATGATTCAAGTTCTAGCCAGGCTTATGATGATGATCAACCACCATGACAGGGTTTAGAGAAGAAAACTAAGGAAAGCTAAGTGCACCTTAACAGTCCTCCCTACACTTAGAAAGGAGGGCCTCAGTGTGGCTTATCATTCCTGAATGTTTGTTTCCACAGTTAGGAGAAGACAGGAGTTATTTTAGTTTAACTGATATTGGCAGGTCTCTGTCCTTGTTATCCTTTTCCATTTATTAAATATTTTTATAATTTAGTTTCTATAAGAAAAAAGTCACAATTTTAAACAGTTCTGATTATCAACTAATTAGACACAAATAATTTGCTAAATTCTTTACCTTAGTGATTTTGGAACTGTACCTCTATACCTTAATCAGGTTGCATTGAAATTTCAGTGAGAAATAAATCAAATCTAGAGGAATTAAGCCCTTATCATGTATCAAGTTTAGTGCAATATTCAAATGAATGTTTCCCGACCAGCTAATTCTTCTAATCTCTCAGTGTTGCAATGTCATCCTTCCTCTAGCACTTTATTTTTATCTTTGTAAAATTCATCTCTAATCTTCTCGTTGCCTCATTAATTGTGTGTATGTAAATATGTGTGTATTTGCAAATATGTTTGTTGTTTGCATATGTGTGTAGGTATTCATGTGTATGTGCATAGCATGTGTTTGATTCCTTATCCCTCATCTAATCAAACTGTTTATTTTATTCTGCTACTTTAAAAATACCTTAAAAATGTGTTTTTAGGAAGGGGTCTGAAGCCCCATAGGAGGAACATCAATATGAACTTACCAGTACCCCCAGAGCTCCTTGTAACTAAACCACCAATGGAAAACACATGGTGGAACTTGTGGCTCTAGCTATATATGTAGCAGAGGATGGCCTATTCCTTCATCATTAGGAGGAGAGGTCCTTGGTCCTTTGAAGGCTCTATGCCCCAGTGTAGGGGAATGCCAGGGCCAGGAATGGGAGTGGGTGCGTTGAGGAGCAGGGGAGGGGGAGAGGATAGGGGATTTTCAGAGGGGAAGCTAGGAAAGGGAATAACATTTGAAATGTAAATAAGG
Source organism: Mus musculus (assembly GCF_000001635.26). Lineage (NCBI taxonomy): Eukaryota > Metazoa > Chordata > Mammalia > Rodentia > Muridae > Mus > Mus musculus. The sequence continues at coordinate 23,881,025 of NC_000081.6, read as the reverse complement.
AAAATATCTAATAAAAATAAGCAAAAGATTATGCCTTCTTAAAATTATTTATTTATTGTTTGTTTGTTTATTTATTTATTTATTCATACAAGAACACTGTAGCTGTCTTCAGACACACACCAGAAGTGTGCATCAGATATCATTACAGATGGTTGTGAGCCACCATTTGGTAGCTGGGAATTGAACTCAGGACCTCTGGTAGAGCAGTCAGTGCTCTTAATGGCTGAGCCATCTCTCCAACCCAAAGTGTGCCTTTAAAAAAGCAAAAACAAAAACAAAAACTTTCTTGGTTTGCTTTTCAGAGGCTTTATGCTCTTATTTTAATAAATTCTTTGCTGTTATAGAAGTGTTACTCATCAACTAACAATAAACTCAGGAATTTAAACTTAAGAAATTAAGTTTTTGGAGTAAAGTTATGGTATTACTGAGAGACCTAAAAATATAATACAAATATAATAGCAAAATGAGCTTTAGCTCATATATTATGTAAAATATAGTCTTTATTGGAATTTGGTGGAAAAATCCAGCTATAATAGCAAATACTGTCCCTATAGATACTACCTGTCTATTTTTCAGAAGATCCTTGACACAGGAATGACTCCTTCTGGAGAGAATCCTACCATTAAAGAAAAAAGTTGTTCTTAAGTTCTGTGAGACTGTTTCACCTCACGGTAATTCTGTGTTCATTCACTCCACTCTGTTATTTCTTATAGCTCTAGGCCCAGAGTCCTGTGTTTTGTGGACTGTCAGGGTTTGATATCTCTACCTGGAAAGTTTATTCACAAACCATTATCAAAACTAGGGAGCTTACATTTTTTAAGGTTGTAAGAAGGAGCAGAGACTGAAGGAAAAATGCCATCCAGAGACTGCGCCATCTGAATCCATCCAAAACAGAGACAGAATACCCAGACACTATTGTAGATGCTAAGAAGTGCTCACAGCCAACCATTTGGACTAAGCACAGGGTCTCCAGTGGAGGAGTTAGAGAAAGGACCAAAGGAGCTGAAGGGGTTTGCAACCCCATAGGAAGAAATACAATATAACCAACCAACCAACCCCCCACCAGAGCTCTTAGGGACTAAACCACCAATCAAAGTGTACAAATGGAGGGACTCATGGCACCAGCCACATATGTAGCAGAGGATGGCCTTGTCTGGCATCAATAGGAGGTGAGGCCCCTGGTCCTGTGAAGGCTTGATGCCCCATGTTGGCAGGAAGGCAGGAGTGGGTGGCTGGGTGGGTAGGTTACTACATCAGAACAATCTCAGGGGGAGAGGGAATGGAATAGGAGGTTTGAGGGCAGGAAACTTGGAAAGGGGATAGCATTTGAAATGTAAATAAATAAAATATCTAATAAAAGAAAATGTATTTTATTTAGATCAAGTCTTTCTACCTAATGTACTAAGTAGAGGCTAGGTTAACAAAATCAAAATCAGGAAAAACTACCATGCTATACACAGGTTTTTGGCATTTTCAAGAGAAACAGATTAGATAGAGCTGCAGCAAGTGCAGTGATTTTTTGAAGTCTTTTATTTGTATGTATGTGTGAGTACATGCATGATTTTATATGCATCACAAGCAAGGAGAAACCCAAGGAGGTCATAAGAGAACATCACATTCTCTGGGGGTCATAAGAGAACATCACATCTCAGGCTACAGGTGGTTGTTAGATACTTTGCTAACCTTCCCCAAGATTAGTAAATATATCATAATGGAGAGGCCAGTCACCTCTCTAGTCCTAGGTTAGTTGACTTAAAAGTTTACCTACACAAAATATAATTCAACTTAAGTATGCACAGTATTTCCCTGAAAACTGTATTAAGCCATACTGTATATATATATATATATATATATATATGTGTGTGTGTGTGTGTGTGTGTGTGTGTGTGTGTGTGTGTGTGTGTGTGTGTTTATGTATATATATATATAGCAGATTTTAAACTTTTAGTCATCAAAAATTAGCATTCAATATAATAACCAGACAAAAGAAGTTTTCATACTTCTCTGTGGCTTAAATTCATAAACAACATCAAAACTGTTTTCTCAAAAGAGAATCCACTTGACATTTTCTGCAACTAGAACTTGCAAAGCTTCAAAAATCTGATCTTTGCAGGTATTGTATTGATTGTCTATATCATACTGACAATTTTTTAGTGACAAAAATGAGATTATCTGTTTTGATAGGAAACTATAATAACACTTGTGCATTTTATGAATGAACCTCATACTGACTGAATAAATGGCAGAGGAGTTTTACTTTATGTATAAGACTGAGCTCTTCTAAGATTCAGACCAATGCAAGAGATAATGGGAGAGAGAAGAGGTTAATAGCCAGCAATATTCTTTAAATATATTTTTAAAATTGAGCATGTCCAATCTAAGGGGAATTATAAAAAATGAGTTAATTTAGATTACTTAGAAGAGCAGGAAATTGGAATGTTGAGAAAAGTAATCTATTGTTCTAATTTCTCAAATAGTGAAGGGAAGGGGAATTTGAGCTAAATACTTTTTTTTCTTTTCAATGTCATCATGCCATGATACTAAAAACAAGTTCTTTCGCCTTGCGTTGGATGCCTTTGTTTTATGTGATCATGGACACCGAGAAACCGGTTTGCCATTGATATTGTCATGTTCTATCACCAGATGCAGTTGCACCAAGAAAGAAAACCGTATCATGTACTTCTGCTGTAGACTTTAGAGTATTCGTGGAATGTTCTGCGCAGATTAATTTTAAACATCAAATTTATGGAAGAAAAGTATGGACTATATGTGTTGAATATTAAAGGAAATACAGAGAGTTACAGTTTCAAAGTCATAACGCTCTGTATTTGCTGAAATAGGTTTATTGCTCTGACATACAGCATTTTATATGTTGTCTGATATAGTAAGGAAATAAAAGTGTTTGTAAAGGCACCTACAGATTAATCTGTAGGTTTCAAGAGATGTCATTGAAGAATATTTTATATTAACTCCTTCACAAATATTATATAATTCTATATCTATATACATGATCTAGACACAAGATACTCTGACCTAGACTTTGAAGGCAACCTATGGCTTCCAAATCTTCAGGTTCTTAAATGTTGCTACTTCAGAATTAAAGACACGTAACCAACTTGCAGCTGCATTTTCCTGTATTTGTAATATAAATCTGTAGAGAATTCCCTAGGATTGTCTCTATTGCAGCCTCTATTGTCTAAGAATGTAATGTAACGATTCTGCATGGCCTCATGAGTCCTAGTCAGTTGATTGTGTGATCCCAGTACTTGTAGTACCCCTCAGACCCACATTTTTCTCTGATTCTTTCTCCATGGAATTCCTCAAGCTCAGCCTAATGTTTGGATGTGAGACTCTGTATCTGCTTCCATGAGTTGCTAAATAAAGTCTAGCCAATGTTGATTATACTAGACTTAGGTCCCAGAAAATTCTGTAGGCAGGACAACTTGTAGGTCAAGGGTTTTTGTGACTGGGATGATGTGACAATACCTCCACTTGATGCCTTTTTGGTTACAGAAGATGTACCCTATTTCTAGGAATTATTCTAGGGCAACTCTCATAGGTTCCATGGAGTTTCCATTGAACTAAGTTTCTTTCTTTCTTTCTTTTTTTTAAACAAGCTATTTTTTTTTTTTTGCTTTTTAAATTTTTTAAAAATTTTTTTATTAGGTGTTTTCTTCATTTACATTTCCAGTGCTATCCCAAAAGTCCCCCATACCCTCCCACCCCACTCTCCTACCCACCCACTCCCACTTCTTGGCCCTGGCGTTCCCCTATACTGAGGCATATAAAGTTTGCACGACCAATGGGCCTCTCTTTCCACTGATGGCCGACTAGGCCATCTTCTGATACATATGCAGCTAGAGACACAAGCTCTGGGGGGTACTGGTTAATTCATATTTTTGTTCCACCTATAGGGTTGCAGATTCCTTCAGCTCCTTGGGTACTTTCTCTAGTTCCTCCATTGGGACCCTGTGATCCATCCAATAGCTAACTGTGAGTATCCACTTCTATGTTTGCTAGGCCCTGGCATAGTCTCACAAGGGACAGCTATATCAGGGTCCTTTCACTCAGTTTCTACACTGTCCCTGAAATGCTCCCGAATTCCAGCCAATTATCCAAGTATTTTCTCCCTCTCACTCATCCACCTCATTCCTCCTGGTCCAATGCCACCCACATCCCACCCAGTCCCCCAGCGGATATTCTTGAATCTGTAGGGGAATAAGCTAGGTGCATATTATTGCTGACTTGCTTGATCTTCTTCTGGGATATCTTAGAGTGGAGTCAGGGGCTGTCTCTCACATTTTGGCTGCTTGTAGAACACTTTTTCTCCAATTAAGTTGTCTAAACGAGCCTTGATGTCATGGTATGTAGCTTGTCTGTTGTGCCTTGTTATACTGAATTTAGTAGAAGGGATGGGGGAAACTTCATTTAGAATGTATTATATGAAAGAGGAATTTAAAAACTTATTCAGTAATCATTTATCATCTTCCATATAAAGTCTTCACCATTTTAGCCACACTTACCTCCTACAACCTCTATACTGACATTCCTTTTAAATGAATCTTAACCAACAACCCTGCCTCCCCCAAAAAACATGTGATCCTTAAAATGCAGATGAGAGAGCTTCTGTTTTGAGAATGGATTCTGTAGCCGATGGGTAAGTCCCTACCTGTCTTATTGTAGCCTAACAAGAACAAAGAGTAGCATAGTGTCTGAAACACAACAGGAAATCCACACTGGAAAGACTTAAGAGTTTAAAATTTGACTGATTACACATTGGATATTTTAAGAGGACTGGAATTTTTAAATTATCTTATACTTTACGCATTTGCTTATACTATTACCTGGTAGAACAATGTCTTTGATTTACTTTGTCATGAAGCTTGAATCTCTGTGGGAAACCCAATGCAAGCTAGAGACAGTTTCCTGGGTCCCCAAAAAAGTGTTGCTTAATTCACTTTTTATTTTATGACATATATTACTCAAGAAACCATTAAGTATTCCTCCCCAAATGAAGATATCAATTTATACCTATGACACCTGAAATTGTCCAAGATAATAGTTTCTGAAAAACAGAAGAAAATATACATGTGAATATATTAATTACACATTAATTAATTAAACATTGATTAGTTAACCTCTAGTGAGACCACTCTTTGCATTAACATGACACATTTAAATTGAAAGAAAGACCGTGAGAAAAACAATGTTCCTTTTCACTTTATTTTTGAGATTATGATTACAATATTTTCCTTTCTTTTGTTGCTCCATACTCCCCCATACAACGCCCCACTTGCCCAAATCAATTGCCTCTTTAAAAAAATGTTCTTGTGTGCATATGTGCTCTTACTTGCCTAGCGATCAACTAATCTTAAAAGAATCAGTACCTGCTCATCCAGGAGAAACAATAACCAAGTAAATTTAGGCAATGTTAATAAATAGATAAATGATCTAGGAACTAATAATACCTTCATCAATCTTGTCACTGGAATTAGGTTACAGTCTCACTTTACAAACTTTGCCCATGTTCCGTGAAGTCATTTAATTTCTACTTCTCCATTTTTCTTGGCACTTACAGTATTCTAAAAATTCTAAGCTTCATTTGCTTCTAAAAATCCAAAATCTAAATATTACTAATATTTAGAAAGGCAGAGGAATGGTAGAGGGAGGGAAGGAGAGAAAGAAATGAAGGCAAGTGTGTGTGTGTGTGTGTGTGTGTGTGTGTGTGTGTGTGTGTGTGTGTGTTTACAGAATCAGAGGACATCAATGCTCATATACCAACCTGAGCATCTTAGGAAATGAAATACTTTGTAGACATTTGGATAGGATAACTGTTTTTTTGTTTGTTTGTTTGTTTGTTTTTTTTTTTTTTCAGGAAGCTTGAACTTTCAATCTTGTTTAGAGTTGAATGAATGGAATATCGTATAAAAACAAACCTTTATGAGTTACATTTCAGGGATCTGTTTCCACATTCAATGTATAAGAAAAGCAGTACTGCTTAATGCTTGTACTGTGTGATATTAAACAATTCATCAAGTTTACATTTCCCTGATTTTTTTCCTGATTTGAGATGAAAGTTTTTTTGTTAAGAGATTCAAAGTATCTTAAAATCAGCAAGCCAATGGAAATCAACCATCTATGTCATGATCTATCACAATGTGAATATTTTGGGAAGAATGATAGTACTATAAAATGTGTATAAAATTTTATTTTTTCTTACATAGTGAATGAGATTATAGGTAGCTGATTAAGAAGTATAGAATCATATATAGCTTACAGTCAATACTTTTTACTTTAAATGCAAATGATGATCCCATATAATAGGCTGTTCTCTCTGTTTCTAGTAAACCGTACATGTTGTCCCACAATGATAATATATCAGACACACAGCAAGACTAACCAGGTTCACATTCTGACTCTGAAAACAAGGTCTCTCTTAAAGCATCTCCACTGAAAAGCTCCAGGAATTAAGAGACTCCAAACAACAATGCATTATTCTGTGAGACTGAGTTTTGATGTCTCACATACAAAAGAATAATCAATTACATTCATTCATGATTATTTTCAGACTTAATTTCTCCTTGACAATTTTCCAAAAAGAAAGGAAGGAAGGAAGGAAGGAAGGAAGGAAGGAAGAAAGGAAGGAAGGAAGGAAGGAAGAAAGAAAGAAAGAAAGAAAGAAAGAAAGAAAGAAAGAAAGAAAGAAAGAGAGAGAGAGAAAGAAAGTGTCAAAATAGTAAAATTCTATTTAACTGTCATATCTTAATCCAAATTTCTCTCCTTTTCCAAATAATAAGGAGAATTAAATAACTTGGAGTAACAGAAAATGAAATTTCCTCTTCAACATCTTTGTTTTCTAAACTCTCATGTAAATATTGTACTCTACAACTAATTCTGACTGTGTAAACAAAAGAGAAAAAACCTTCTACTGGGAAATTTTTTTTTGTCCTCAATTAAATGATTCTAAAGAAGCAGAAAATTCATTAGGGGAGGCTCACCTAACATTCTAAGACTAAATAATAGGCTAAGGTAAGTTTATAAAAAGAATAGAAAAGCTGTTTTCCATTCCGTTCATACTGAGTTTTTTTCATTTGGTTTCTCAAAACTCAAACACAAAGTAAAAACAATTGATATTCAGGGATTGTATCATGGAAAGTTGTTAAGAATCTATGGCAATTTTAAAAGGATTTGAACAAAGTAATTTTGCATATTTTTACTTTATAATATTGACTTATGTCTTGGAATATCAATAGGAATAGGAGAAAAATCTTTTCATTGATAGTATAATTTAGTTGAACACTAGTGGTTGTTGTATGTAATACATTTTGGTCATCTTTACTGTCCTATTATTAATTATTCCCCTCCTATATCATTATTTTTTTACTGACATGCACTAACTGTAATAGTTTCTTTTCTCTTTTTATTTCTTTATTATTGTTAGAGATATACATTCTTAATATAATTATAAATGCCACCTGCTGGATCCATTTAATGCTGCACATGCATATATGTATATATATATATATATATATATATGTATATATATATATATATATATTCATGCATACATAGACATACATACATATGTGTGCAGGGCTGACCCCCTGGAATTAGATAGCAAATAAGAAATTCTTCCCTAAGGAAGAAGTGTTCCTCATTTCTTACTATTTATTAATTAAGTATAGTGTTTCATTTATGAGGAAAAAATCCTTGTGAGATTTCCTGCATGAGTACTAACATATCCGTTGCTGTTATTGTTGTTCAGATATTTTGTAAGCTACTGTGTTATTGAGATTTCATGTTAACAGCTTCATTAAATAGAAGATAGAAACTTGCACTAAATGCCCTGGTTCTCTAGAACCTTCAGCCTCTTCTGTACTGTTTCCTGAAGCTTAGGTGTAGGCTTTGTGTTGTAGGTGAATTATTTGGGACTGGGCATACAAGTTCAGTTATTCTCTGTATTTTTACTAGTTTTGGAAATTTGTAAAGGTCTGTTTCTACAGCAAAAGGATGCTTCTTTGTGAGGTGAGGACTACACTTAACTGTAGGTATAAGGTTACAAGTTTAACATGCAGTTGTGAACTGTACTGGTCTGAGAAAATTGTAGTACTAGGTGCTTCTCTAGATTCCATGGACCTATCAGCCATTGGTAGTTGTTTAGGTTTACAATATTAGACATAAATGCCCTAATTTGAAAAAGACATTAATTTCAATTCACCGTTGCTTATCTCCAGAACATAAGAACCATTATTTATTTATTTTGTATCTCCTCTAACTTATTGCATTAAAGTGAGATATGTACTGAGTAAATATACTTTAAACCACTCCAAAATGCAACATGTAGTCACATGTCTCATGGATCAGCTTATCATCTACTTTGGTCATAATGTCCCCTTGAACTTAAATTTCATAAGCCCAGATAATATTCATTCAATGACAATAAAGTATATGTGCCAGAGAGTCATCCTCATCATAGTCAAGTATTTTCTTCCTTGATGGATTGCTACTCAGAAGAATACTAAATGTGAATAACTCTACCAACATGATAGTACAAAATTTTGATGCTGAAAAGCTTGTTTTAGAAAAAGACAACTCCTGGTTCTTGTTTCTGCACATGACTGGCAGAATGAATGAGTCTACAAAAGGAATGAGAGTTCTTGCCATTATAAGAGCAACTTAATTGTTGGATTGAGTTTTTTCTCTTAGACAAAGTGTGGTTTTGTTAATATGCTACCATTTTCATATTAGGAAGGAACCATATAACTTACTTTTTTTTATTTTATTTTACAAAAACACCCAACAATGATCATTACAACTACATATGTAATCCACTCTTTTCCTTTGAGGTTTAGTCTCTCCAAACAAAAATTCTTATAGATATCAGAGACCTGTTTCATACACAGCACATTTTACAACAAAGGACGTATACAGAGGTAGATGTCAAGTATATTTCCTAACCTCCCACTCCTCAAATCTTTCAGGTTTAAGATTTGAAAGACACCTTCTCAATACAGTTAGAAGTATATTTAAGTCTGTTGCTATTTCTGGAAGTGCTTATGTCCATTGTTGCCTTATCCAATAAGTTTTGTCTTTCACCTTCACTTGTGGGCAAAGCTGAATAGATATTTAAAATAAGTAGCCAACAAAATTAGAACATCCCTCTGCATATTGAACCAAGAGATGGTAATTATAATCTGTGGTAAGTACATTTGTTTTAGGTCAGGTACCCACTTGCAGAGCCTGGCATGGAGATTTATATCTTTTTGATTTATGAAAGGTCTCCCTCTGAAAAGGTCAATTATGAGATGATCTAAGAAGAATAAAAAGAACAAAGAGAAGGTAAGAAAAGAGTGGTTTCTAGTAAAATCTAAAATAAATCTAAAATCTAAAATCTAAAATCTGAACTTAAAAAAATTATTTACCTCACTTATTTTATGAGTGTGAATATTTTATTAGCACAAAAGTCTATGTAATAAGTAGATGTATGCCTCATATGTGAGGAGGCCAGAAGATGGTGTCTGATTCCCTGAGACTGGAGTTAAAGATGATTGTGAACCATCATGCAGCTGATGGAAATTGAACCAGGATCCTTCAGGAGAGTATCCAGTGCTCATAATTGCAGAGAGATCTCTCATTCCTCTGCTCAACATCCTAACCAGTTTCAATGTTATCATTTCTACATGTTCTTTCATGATATACTCACAGATCACATACCAAGGATTAGAACAAAGCAAGAAAGAGGCCAGGTCTATAGGCTCTAACATGAACTCAGGTTTGTCTCATCTAGTCTCACCCAGAGACCATGGAGTCATCTAAGAGGTTACTCATGAGGTTCAAAGTACTGCACATTCAGATTTTTTTGTCCAAATCCTTCTGTCCATTTTGATGTTAATAACTTGTATTTACTGGATCATGATGAATCCTAAAAGAGCTGTAAACACATACTGTCCTCTAGATCTATTCCTTTCCTAAATTCTGCACCCACACAGCTTCCGCCATAGCTTCTGCACAAATAATTTAATGTCAACAAATGCCAAAGCATATATAACAGCACATATAGAATCGTGTATTATAATTCCCCCTATTTCTTCTCACATAAACTTGATAGCCATGTTCACATGACTGTGTAGGCGCTTCTGACTTTCACTTTAAATTTTATGTAGAATTTGTCCTGTTTGCTCAACAGCATAATGTAGCAAATTCGAAAGAAAACAGCCAGCATTTTGTGCTCCAGCAAATATCAATTAGTTAAACTGAGTTTCAACACAGATTTATAAGACTCTATAGCATTGTACTTTGAAATTTTGCCATTCAAAACCAGCACTGAGCATGCAATGAAATTTGGTTAAAGAGGAGCATCTAAGCTCTATATTTTGCATCTACATTAATTGTAAAATGTTACAAGACTATTTCATCTTCCAGGTATCCCAATATGCTCAAAAACATTGAAGTTCTGAAAAATGATATGTAAGTTTCAACATGACGAATTTTGAAACTGTAGTAGCATTATCTCTAACTTTAAAGAATAAATGCATTGCATAATAATCGCCAGAGCTCAGAGCTCTAACTCATGCCCTGAAATCAATATAGCACATTGATAGGGGATATTTGGCAGAATATCCTAATTTAACATCCCCTTGAATGGTATTGTAATCAAGGGCTAGAGAAATGTCACAACATTACAGCAACCACTGAATATACACTCCTGTGAAACATTAATGGCTGCAAAGTAGTTTAGTCTTTTTGTTAAAGGAGATGGCAATAAATGATGGCTATCCTATTATGTACTAACCAGGCATGCTGGTGCATACCTGTAATCCCAGTATTTGGGCAGCTGAGGCAAAAGTCTTGCAACTTCAAGACAAGCCTGAACTATAAAGAGAAGCTTTGTATAAACACTATCAATAAAATGTCCTTCTGATGCCAGGTACTATAGAGTTAAATTTGAATCATAATCCTCAAGATAAAAATTCAAAATATGATAACCACCAAATAAGTTAAGTATTATGTCAAGGGAAGGTAGCAGCATGAAACAGTTGGGATGTTTGGTCTTCTATAACATACCTATCCTACATGTGACGAGAAACATACTTGCCCCATTAAGAGTGTGAATTACAGCTTTCTTAGTTAGGATTTCTGAATAATTGTGATTGGTTTTATGTCAACTTGGCACAAATTAGAATTGCTTCAGTAGGGATCCATACCTAGAGATCTGTTCCAATTCCCTTATATGATGTGGAAGTCCCCATCCCAATTAACTTTTCATAACACTTTTTCTAGAGCTGTCTAGATTTTAAAGGCAAGGCAGAAAGAAAATGACTCTATTGACTGGATTCCCTCTTACCACTAAGCTGGTTTACTTAGTTGCTGCTTCTGCACAGATTTCATTCCTGATTCCAGAATTATTATTTTCAAGCTTCATGGGGACCAGGGACCAATGGCTCTCCAGGAATTTTCCAATTGCTCTCTCTACTGGATCCTCAAATGCCAGAACCTGTGTATATGTCTTCAAGGCTTTTACACATGGAACATCTTGGTCAACATGATTATATTACTAGTATATTATTGCTAAAGAAAAAAAAAAAACAATGTTCTTCTTAGTATTATTTCTCATTACATTCTCATTGTCAGACGACACGAAAACGATTATCTCTTCAATTCCTATCTGAAGATTTTTTTCCTTGTACTTCCCTTTTTACTGCATAAGAATAATTATATCAAGGACTATGAATCATCTTAGATATCATGGTGCCTGAAAATTTTAGTTCTCTCTCTTTCTGGTGACTAATGTGAAACACAATATTCCTGGAACAGATATTTGCTAGTGTAAATTCACAACAATGAAAATAGAAATATTTGAGATTCAGTTTCTTAACAACAACATGTATTGAAGTTTATGTATCTTTGACTTACCTACACAATGGTTAAATGTAACATCAAAGACATGTAAGGGGAGGAAAATGTAAAAGAGGGAGTCTAGGATGTAATTTAAATAGCAGGTTATATTGTTTGAACTTGAAATAAGAGTTTATAAATATTTGACTCAGTTCACAGTTGGTCTGCTAACCCTGAGAACAGTGAGTACCTGTGGCTTTTAGAAGATTTTGGCAACCATAGATATGACTGAAATATGTTGGATATACTTATGGAAATTACAAGATCCAAGAAGCAGGTATATATAATTTCAGACATGAGAATAGGTTGTCCTCAGTGTTGAAAGCAGGAGATAATCTGGCTCAAAATTATCTTTTCCGTGTAGGTTATACTATTTTAATCTATGGATTTCCCACATGCAGTTCAATATCAGTGTATGAAATTAGTGAGTATTGACAGGTAGGAGATATTTGATGGACAGACGATAGACAGGCAGATGGATAGATGAGCATACAAACAGACATACAGATGAATACATAGAGATAGATGGATGGATAGATGGAATGATAGATGGATGGATTGATGGGATGGATGGATGGATGGATGGATGGATGGATGGATGGATGGATGAGCACACAGACAGATAAATTAAAGCAGAAATATGTAACAGTTTAAGTTACTTTGGGGGAAATTAACTGTATATTATTGGACTTAACTTTCAAAGTGCTCTCCTGGACTAAGCTTGAGATTTTCTTATCACAAGTCTAGAAAAAAATGATACCTTAGAGAGAGACAAAATGATTTTAGGCTGCTCCTTGGAAGTTAGCTATCTCCTGTGAGATGACTTCATCATTGTGAAGCGAACAGAAATGGCTACACCAAACACTTAAACTGGCAAACACAAAAAAAGGCCTTCATGTGGCAAAGTATAATCAGCATGGCTTCTAGGTTTTAGTTTCATGTTTTTTTTTTCTTGTGTCCCTGTTATACCATTCAGGTCTCATTTTCTCTGATAAATGAGCTAACATTCATGTAGCAACCTAAGAGGCTGTGAATTAGACTGATCTAATTTCATAGCTCTAAAGAGAAAGTCTTTAGTGGGATTTCTGACTACACAAATGCTCCATGCAAAAAAGGATACAATTATTTAGAAGAGGGATAATCCATTTGGATTTGGTCCTGTTTTGAGCTAAATATGCCAGACTTATTTTTGTCATTATCTTTGCTGATACAAAATAGAAAGAGCCAGCCAATCTCCCCAATGTTTGTGCTGCTTGTTTCTTGATAATATCCTGCATCTGATGATTTCCAGTTCCTAAGAATTTGCTTCATTTTATACCTCCTTCAGAATCACTTACATGATAGTCCCATGGGAGATGGGTATAAATTGCTCTATTCCCCAAGAAAGGAATTCATGGTTTTCATTACCATCACCCCCAAGTAGGTTCAATAACTGTTTTTGAATTAGCTTACTTCAGTCTTTTTTCCCTGCAGGATACTATTTCTTCTAAGATTCATTTTGAGTTGTGTGTGTGTGTGTGTGTGTGTGTGTGTGTGTGTGTGTGTGTGTGTGCATCTCTCTATGTGGAGCATGGGCACTCATGAGCACAGCTATGCAGGGAGCATGCAAATCCAATGGAGCTGGAGTTACAGGCAGTAACTCCAGCATAGGCTCTAATCCTCTGGGAGAGTAGTAGATCATCTTAGCTCTGGGCAATCACACTAGGCCCAGTCATTATATATTCTTGATATGCATTTATCCAACATTGTTATTTCAGAGACTTATTTTTAAATGTCTCCTTTAAGAACTCATCACAATCTTATACTTCAAAATGTTCATATTTAACACCCTGCCAAGTTGTTTTATTCAATGAAGCTAAAGCAGTAATTACGGTTACCAATGGGGAAAAAAAAATCACACAAGAGGATGCTGTATCCATGTATTTCTGCAATAAGGCAGCACAGATCATCAACTATCATTAGTGATGCTTGTCTCTTACTTCTGCCACTAGCATTGTGGCCTCTGGCATGTCTGAAAGTTGACTGTCTGGGCAGTGTAGCTCACTAGGCAGCAAAGTTTATGGAATAAATTGAATGCACCAGAGACTTGGGAGGTGAGAGACTCCCAGGACTCAAAGGGAGGGACCTTAGATGAAATGCCTGACAGTAGGAAACAGAAATTTATAGAGCCTACTTCCAGCAGGAAGACAGGGCTTCAAGTGAGAGATGGGGTTTCCATCCCACAGTCACATCTCTGACCCATAATTGTTCCTGTCTGAAAGAATTACAGGGAAGGAAATGAAGAGGACCATATCACAGTTTTTCTTCTTTTTCTCTATGGTCACATACTCAAACGACCCTGAGCAGAGAAAGAGCTGAGAATAGCTTCTGAGTAGAGTTCAATACATGAAAAATTCCTGGGGTTTAAGGGGAACAAGATGTTTTGTATTGGATAGTAAACTTGCTTGTCCTTTCTTTTTACTGCAGGGAGATATTATTTTCCTAGAAGATAAGATTGTTTAAGATTTGTTCTGAAAAGAGGCACTTACTCTACCCAGCAAGACTGTTCACTGTAGAACTCCTTTGAAAGATACTATAAGAGAGAGTTTAAAGAGTAATGTACATACACGTACAAAACATGCATAGGATAAGCTTTAAAACAACACTAATGCATATTTAAATAGCTATGTATTACAGTGTGTACAATACATTTTGTCATGCATGACTTATTTCATTAATGCAAATATTCATATTTATACAAACACATGCATACATTATGGATTAAATTGCCCTAATTACTTATAGAATTATGACAGAAGCTATGGCTATCACACATGCATATATCCATTTTTGTAAAATGTGGGTATACACTATGGCTATTTGGTTAGTAATTAAAGTAGATTTAAGAGAGAAATAAATATTACTGATGAATTGAGAATTATACAAATGACCGTACATCATATCTGAAGGGAATTTTCAAGTGAACAATGCTCACTCCACAATTATCCAATTCTGCGCCTTAGATAGTATATGTACAAAGGGAATTGAAGACTGGAGTTCAGATATTCAGTGCTTGTTTGCAACCTCTCCTCCTCTTCCTCCCTCTCCTTCCTCCTCTTCCTTCTTCTCTCTCTCTGTCTCTCTCTCTCTCTCTCTCTCTCTCTCTCTCTCTCTCTCTCTCTCTCCCTCTCTCTCCTTTGCATTTTATTTCTTTCTTGCTCAGGAAGCCAGAAAATACCTGCAAGATCTTTTACTCTGCACAGCACAAATCAGAAATGAAGAGTGTAGGAGCTGCCTTGATTTTCCTGGTGGGAACTGATGTCATCTTCAAGTGAAAGGAGCTTCTCTATGAACCTGGAGCTTGGTTTTCTTATCACTTCCATAATTGTAGCCTGACGCCTGAGGATGTTGCTGCAGCTAGATACTGGCCTCTGCTGCTGCTGTGGAATTCATGATTTTTTGTATAATTCATAGTCTCCTTCCACATGATTTCTCAAAGAAAGTCTAAGTTGTGTTCCTTAAAAATGTTTATAAGCTCACTCAAATGTCACAGCTACACATATGATAACACAATCATAGCGATTCTCCTTTCTATACCTTTGTTAGGTCAGAAGATGCCTTCTTCCCAGCTGGTTTATGTTCTTGTGCACGCTCTGGCCAGGGTTCATTTAGGAACAGCAGATAACTTTTAGTTCAGTCCTAGGCTCCTTCATATTCTGGGGAGTTTGTGAGCCTCAGATCTTAGAAGGCTACATAGGAATTTTCAGTTTGATTAATATGTCAAAATCCAAGCTCCCATTATATATTCTTTCTTTGATCTTGTAACATATCAATAGCAAAGAGAATTTTACTATTTGTGTTATCTTGGTTACAAAGCTGAGAAGGTATACGAATTTTATTGTTAATAAATTCAAAATATTTGTACATGATACCCTAGACATTAAATAGCATTCTAGATTCTATTTTCATAATATAAATTGATGGCTATAATTTCTCTCCATCTTTTTTTTAATTTCTGAGATGATGTACTCTTCAAATGGCTGCATTTGTTTGACTTTTATAAAATACACATTTTATAAACCTTGTATTTTAATGTGTAGTATATTACTATAAATAATTCTTTACTTTTTTGAAAGTTAATACCTTAAATGGTAATGTTTGATAAAAATGGGATCAAGAAGGTCACATAATTAATTTTGAGAAGATAAGGCAATAGATTATAGGCTAGGTAGTCTTCAAGAAGCTATATTTAAAAAAAAATTGAACTGTAATATTCAAGCCTGAGGCACATGCTCCTAACTTATAGATGTGTTGTTAAGGAAGCAGAGAATTTTTTTTTGTTTTTTGTTTTTTTGGTATTATTTTATTGTGTTTTGTTTCAAATTTTCTCTTCAACAAATGAACTCGGCCTACTTAAATATGTCCAAGCTGTAGCTGTACAGACTTTGCGCTACAGGCATGGTTAGTAAGGACGGAGGAGAATATCTAAACCATGATGGTTCCTTTGAGCAAGAAGCTGATAAGTATAGAGCACTGCCAGTTTACCTCATTTACTTAGCCTTGACTTTCTTGCCTCAGTTGTGTCCTTGAGTTTTTGTTTATTTGTTTGTTTATTCCTATTGAAGGTTTGTATTTTTTTTCCTGAAATAAGCTTAACTTTAGTACAAAATAATTTTTGTACTTCAGTTTTAAAAATTCATCACCTCTCATAATACTTCAATAAAAATCTTTATTCCTTTTTGTTGTTGTTGGGTTTTGTTGTTGTTGTTGTTGTTGTTGTTGTTGTTGTTGTTGTTTGTGAACCTTAAACATCAGGTGTTAGGAAAGTGGTAATGTCGATGATGTTGTGGCTTGTGTATGTCTGTTTTGGGTTTCTGGAGCATGGCATATTTTAGTAGCTTTCTCACTGATAATTTTGGAAAACTGATCATTTGTGGCATTGTTAATAGCACTTAAGATCTTTATATTTGCAGTAGTGTTTACAAACTCAGCACAAACTCCATGATTACAAAACTAAATAAAGGAGTCTGATGGTAAATAATCAAGTGGGGGGTTATTGATTGGGATTCTGTACGCTTTATGTGAACCAGCATTGGAAACTTTAATTTTAAAAGATCTTTAACTCTTTAAATATTTAATAATCACTTGAGACAATGTTCACCTTCTGAGAAAAAAAAATAGATTTAAGACTTATAAATGTCCTAGCACTGAAAGTACTTCACATTGAAATAACTATGAAAAAAATCAAGAGATATTGGTCAGTGCGTATATGGATTCATAGATGGAAGATATGCAGGCATCTTTAGAAAGAAGGCTGTCAGTACTGCTCTGTGAAGCACGAAGGCCAAGTCTGGAATTTTTTAAAGGAGAGAATGGTATCATTTCTTCACTTAACTGGCAAAAACATTGTCTGAAAAAATATTTCACCCACATTGCAGTTTCATTTGTGTTAATGAATGTGTTTTGTGCTGATTAAGACTAAGTAATTCTTCTTACAAATGGGAGCATCAAGAGCTTCCTGGAGTAAGAGATATGCTTCGCACCTGCTTCTGCGCCGGTTCCTTTGTCCACCACTTCCCACATCCAGCTTCATTCAGCCTTCAGGTTGCAGCACCGTCAGTGTACTGGGCACTGTTCTGCAGACCAGTTCTCTTTCGTTCAGCATTTTCATTCATCACGTTTCCCATTCATAATGTAGGTTGGGGTAGGAAGTAGTAGAGGGAACACGTGCGGACCTCAATCTGAAGCACCACTACAAAAACAGAATCTAAGAGGTACGGGAATTATTTGACTCAACGTGGTGATGTTTGCCTTCAGTGCCAACAAGAGGATCCCAGTAAAGGCTGTTTGAGAGAGCTGCACAAGATACTTTGTAGATAAAACAGAACTTCTCTATGGTTTCTTTGTGTCACTTTTTGAGAGTGCGTGGCAGGCTGTTTTCCCTAATGTCCCATTTTTTCCTTACATTTCTATTCCCCTTTCCTGATCCCTTACAGGTATGAATGCCAACATAACAGGTGGAAGGAAGCAAAAATAAATAAATAAATGCATGACAATATTGTTCTGTTTTTCTTGATCAACCATATTTTTTCATTTTATTTTTATTAGATATTTTCTTCATTTACATTTCAAATTCTATCCCAAAAGTCCCCTATACCCTCCCCTGCCCTGTTCCCCAACCCACCCACTCCCACTTCCTGGCCCTGGCATTCCCCTGCACAGTGGCATATAATGTTCTCAAGACCAAGGGCCTTTTCTCCCATTGATGCCCGACTAGGTCATCTTCTGCTACATATGCAGCTAGAGCAACGAGCTCTGGAGGTACTGGTTAGTTCATATTGTTGTCCCTCCTATAAGGTTGCAGACTCCTTCAGCTCCTTGGGTATTTTCTCTAGCTCCTCCATTGGGGGAACCTATGTTCCATCCAATAGAAGACTGTCAGCATCCACTTCTGTATTTGCCAGGCTCTGGCATAGCCTCACAAGAGAAAGCTATAGCAGGGTCATGTCGGCAAAATCTTGCTGGCATATGCAATAGTGTCTGGTTTTGGTGGCTGTTTATGGGATGGATCTCCTGGTGGGGCACTCTCCGGATGGTCCTTCCTTCCTTCTCAGCTTAGAACTTTGTTTCTGTAACTCCCACCATGGGTATTTTGTTCCCCATTCTAAAGTGGAACAAAGTATCCACACTTTGGTCTTCCTTCTTGACTTCTATGTGTTTTGCAAATTGTATCTTGGGTATTCTAAATTTCTGGGCTAATATCCACTTATCAGTGAATGAATATCATGTGAGTTCTTTTGTGGACAATACTGTTCTTGTGAAAGAAAAGAAAAAAGAAAACATCTTACATCTCAAGTTTTAAATCACTAATATACTTACACCAAGAGTTTAGAAAATAAATGTTTTTTAACATCTATATTTTGTTCATTTTCTTATTAAAATTCTAAAACACTTAAAATAGAGCTCATGGTACATTATTACTGTGTATGCAGACCTTCTAAATAACTTGATTTATTAATCAAGGAAAAATCAAGATCATGATTATAATCCCTGCATTAGACAGTTTGAGGCAGGTGAATTAGTATGACACACAGGCCACCTTGGTTAAAAAAAAAAAAAGATTCAGGCAAGAGACATGCTTCAAAAAACAACATCACCCTCAAATAAACAAACAATGAAAAAAAAATAAAAACAAATCATTGAAAAGGAATAAAAGACCAAAAATATAACAAAACAAAAACCCTAAGCTACTAACTAAATTAAGATAAATTTCTAACACAGATTATCCAAACCATTGTTGGGAGTGTTGTTTAGTATGTTTAAGGAAATAATAAACTTAGACACAACCTATTTTGGTTCTCATAGATCACCTAAAATGTGTTATTATCCGGCAGCACAAACTCATTTGAAGTAGTAAGTCTTCAATAAGAGAAATGTATTTTTTCCTTGAGAATCATAGATAGCATTGTAATTGCCTAATTATTTTGCAACAGTGGAAAAAATGCACTATTACCTCAATGTATCAAACACAGGAAAGCAGAGTCAACCATGAAAACTTCATTGACAGCAGACCTGGAAATGCTGCTACTTGATAACAACATTGTAGTGGTTTTGTCATCTCAGTGCTAATAACACAGGCTGCTCCTAGCTGTTATCAACAGTTGCAGGCTTGCAGGTGAAGCTGTTCAGTTTTGTCTCTGGGGTTTGTCATACAGATGCCACATGCTGCTTGTTCTCTCTCTCTCTCTCTCTCTCTCTCTCTCTCTCTCTCTCTCTCTCTCTCCTCTCTCTCCTCTCTCCTCTCTCCTCTCTCCTCTCTCCTCTCTCCTCTCTCTCTCTCTCTCTCTCCTCTCTCTCTCTCCTCTCTCCTCTCTCCTCTCTCCTCTCTCCTCTCTCCTCTCTCCTCTCTCCTCTCTCCTCTCTCTTCTCTCCTCTCTCCTCTCTCTCTTGCTCTCTCTCTCTTCTCTCTCTCTCCTCTCTCTCTCCTCTCTCTCTCCTCTCTCTCTCTCTCTCTCTCTCTCTCTCTCTCTCTCTCTCTCTCCTCTCTCCTCTCTCCTCTCTCCTCTCTCTCTCTTGCTCTCTCTCTCCTCTCTCTCCTCTCTCTCTCCTCTCTCTCTCCTCTCTCTCTCCTCTCTCTCTCTTGCTCTCTCCTCTCTCTCTCTCTCCTCTCTCCTCTCTCTCTCTTGCTCTCTCTCCTCTCTCTCTCCTCTCTCTCTCTCTCCTCTCTCTTTCTTGCTCTCTCTCCTCTCTCTCCCCTCTCTCTCCTCTCTCTCTCTTGCTCTCTTCCCCCCTCTCTTCTCTCTCTCTCTCTCTCTCTCTCTCTCTCTCTCTCTCTCTCTCTCTCTCTCTCTCTCCTGTTGCTGGTGGAACTCAGTTTTTGGACTTACTGGGGCCACTTTGGTGTCTCCCTGTGCAGATCTTTTTTCTTTCAACATTATATCTCAAGGTTGAAGAAATCTTCATGGATACACTAAAAACCCAACTGATTTTCTGGTTACAGTACAGTCTCCAAGTTTGTATTATTTGAGTTAACCAGTTCCCTTCCTCACAACATCTAAAATTATGTGTTTTCAGGATATTCCCCCTGTGGTTAAAACCCTCTCAGACTATTCTTCCTCCTTGTATTCCTTTGTTTGCTGGGTTCTAATGTAAGTGATTTTACAGTCCTTACAAGTGAAATTTGCCAAGGTGAACCCTACAGAAATTTTGTATTAGGGTTCTCTATGATTCTGGAGAACAACCTTTTTGTTATATACCAAACCTAAAAATGCTACCCAAAGGATTATCTACCTGGTGGTGAGTGGCCTCAACCATTGAGATTATGAGGAATGATCAGACGTTGATTATTCAGTCCTAATCAATAGATGAATTATTGAATGGGTTTCTATATTGAGACATTACTAGAGGATGGTCACTTGTAGGAGATGCCGCCTAGTGAAAGAAATTGCCCTCGTAAGATATTTTGCTCCCTGCATCCTCTCTTTGCTTCTCGTGATTTAACTAATAAAGGAACAGCCTCTGTTACATATTCACACTGCATAACATTCACACTGCATGGCCTGACTGAAGGCCAAACTATCTATCTGGTCTTCAGTTAAAATGTCTGAAGTCCTGATCCAAATTAAAGTTATCCGACATACATGTGCTTCTGTTTGTGTTGGTGGTACAAGTGAACCTGGTTGTTCACATACACATGGAGGCGAGAGTTAAAATTTCCCTGAAGAATTTTTTGTGTAATTTTTAAATTTTTATTTATTTTTATTTTTTATTAGGTTTTTATTTCATTTACATTTCCAATGCTATCCCAAAGGTCCCCCACACGCTCCCCCACCCACTCCCTCAACCACCCACTCCAACTTCTTGGCCCTGGCATTCCCCTGTACTGATAAAGTTTGCACAACCAATGGGCCTCTCTTTCCACTGATGGCCGACTAGGCCATCTTTTGATACATATGCAGCTAGAGTCAAGAGCTCCATGGTACTGGTTAGTTCATAATGTTGTTGCACCTGCAGGGTTGCAGATCTCTTTAGCTCCTTGGTTACTTTCTCTAGCTCCTCCACTGGGAGCCCTGTGATCCATCCAATAGCTGACTGTGAGCATCCACTTCTGTGTTTGTTAGGACCTGGCATAGTCTCACAAGAGACAGCTATATCTTGGTCCTTTCAGCAAAATCTTGCTAGCCCTGTGTAATTTTGAGGGATGAATTCTCCTACCAGATCAGAAGCTCACTATTTGCCTGTCTGAGGAGTGAGATCCAGGGATCTTGGTCTCCACCTCTGACTCTCTAGGAAAATCACAGGCAGGTACTGCCCAATCTGATTTTTACATGTGTGCTAGGGACTAAACTCACGTCTTCACACTACAACACATTGAGCACTTTTTTTTTTTTTTTTGACAATTTCCAGAAAGTGACTCTCCAACAAACCCAGAAATTCCCATTTCACAAAGATAACTCTCCAGACAAGTTGAGGGTTTTTGTAAAAACAGAAAGACAACTATCTTTTCCTCCACAGACGATGATCCCAAAATTCAGTCATGAATACGATCCTATATTTAAGCAAGAATTACTTTTGCTGATTTTATTGTGATTTTTCAGCACCCCGATACATTGAAGAAACTCTGAAGTGATTTTCAGGTATAATTCCAATCCATTTATCATCTGCAGATGAATCAAGGTGTGCATGATATGCTGTCCATCCAGAGGATGGGGATGATCTCAGAGCACTGAGTCTTGGCTGAGTCTCTAGCAAATAATGCGAGTGTTTGCTTTTGTGTTTTGATGAACTGTTTATTAGAATAGAAATTATACAACATATAGATCAGAAAAAAATTCAAGAGCATTTGTCATGGATCATTAGCCCATGAGTATTTTTACCATTTCACTGATTAAACAATCTCAATTTCCTCTGAAAATAACTTTTGTTCAGGAGAATTAATTTTAGCAGAAATCTCGAAACAATCATAATTGGTTTCAAGAAGGGAAGGATTGAAGAAAATTCTAGAATTATTTAGAGACTTGACATTCTAAGAATAATGAATTATTTTCTTCTTCAAGCATCATATGCATCCTGGTAATAAATGATCGCTTCAATGTCCCAACTGGGGCATCTTAGGATCTCTTCAAATTCATGGATTTTTCTATTTAGTGCTCATATTTTTGTTATTCTAAGACATATCATATGCACTCTATATACATTTTACTTGGTTTCCATAGTATTTATTTTTCTAGGAGAAAGACAATAAAGAGTATAGCACTCTGAGACTGTCCTACTTTTTTTTCTTGGCTTTTATGAGTCCATTTTCTATCATATTTACCATATTCTTTTTATTTTCTTTATTTACAATTCAAATATCCCTTTTCCTGAATTCCATCTACCCCAAACTCCCTATTCCATCTCCCCTGCCCCTGATTCTGTGAATGCGTGCCTCCACCCACCATCTAATTTCCCAAAACGGGGGCCAAAAGCCTTCACAAGACCAAGGGCTTCTTCTCCCACTGATGCCCAACAAGGCCATCCTTGTTACATATGTGGCTGTAACCATGGGTCCCTATATATGTACTCCTTGGTTGGTAGTTTAGTCCCTGGGAACTCTGGAAGGTCTGGTTGTTTGATACTGATGTTCTTCCTATGGGGTTGCAAACCCCTTCAGCTCCTTCAGCCATTTCTCTTAACTCCTCCATTGGGAACCCCATGCTCAGTCCAATGGTTGGCTAAGAGCATTGGCCTTTATGTTTGTCAGGGTCTGGCAGAGCCCCTCAGGAGACAGTTATAACCTCCTGTCAAAAACAAGTGCTTCTTATCATTCACAATAGAGTCTGGATTTGGTGAATGTATAGGGGATGGATCCACAGGTTGGGTAGTGTTTTGACGGCCTTTCCTTCAGTCTCTGATCTACACTTTGTCTCTGTACTTGCTCCCATGAGTATTTTGTTTCTCTTTCTAAGAAGGACTGAAGCACCCACACTTAGGTCTTTCTTCTTCTTGAGTTTCATGTGGTCTGTGAATTGTATCTTGGGTATTACGAGCTTTTGGACTAGATATAGTATAGCTATCCACAGTTCACAACAGCAACAGCTTTCTATTGCTTAAAATAAACCCTCATTTAAGGAAGTTTTTTTATTTTATTTTTCAGGTAACAGTCAACCACCTTGGATAATCAAGGCAGAAACCTAGAAGCAGATGCTGATGCAGAAATCGGAAGGACTGCTGCTTACTAGCTTAGTCTCTACGGCTTGCTCAGCTTGCTTTCTTATCTATCCCAAGACCACCTGACTAGGGATGGTACCACCAATAATGAGCTGGATCTTCCCACATTAATCACTAATTATGTTTTTTTCCAACAAACAAATCTTATTTTTTCTTTCATTTGAGAGTTGATCTTCCCAAATCAATTTAGCTTATACAAAATTGACCTAAAACCAGTCATTAGAGTCAATTTTCCAATATAAATTCTTCCAATTAATGAACATGGGAAGTCCATCTATCTTCTGTGTCTTCCATGATTCCTTTTTTTTCAGAATTTAAATGTTTATATTATGGAAAGTTCTTAACCTGAATAATCAGATTTTCCCATAAGTATTCTAAAGATATTTTAAATGTAATTGCTTCCTTAATCTTTTTGTTAGAGTGTTTATCATTGATATATAAAATGATAAGTGAATTTTGTATGCTAATTTTGTATTCTGCCACAGTTTAAAAACTGTTGGTCCGTTTCAGAATGTTTCTGATGTGTTTATTAGACTCTCTTATAGAAAACCATATTATTTCCAATAAAAGATATGATTTAGGACATTGATTTTTCCATATATTTTTTCTTGTCCTATTGTTATGGCTAAGACTTCAAGAGCTAGACTGAGAAAGAGTAGAGATTGTAGGATTTCCTGTTTTATTCCTGATTTTACTGATTCATATTTTTATCCACTTAGCATGATTCTAGATTTATAGCCTTTATTATGCTTAAGTATGTTCCATTCAATCCTAGTCTCTGTAGGACATTTATTAAAAAGGGATGTTACATTTTTTCAAAGGAGTGATTTGCGATATCTATGTCTTTAATTGCATTTATGTGATTTTATTACACTTACTGACTTATATAACCTGAACTATCCCTGGCTCTCTGGAATAACTTTAAATTAATCATAGTGAATGATGTCTTTGATTTGTGCACATGTCTAGTTTGCAAGCACTTTGTTGAGAATAATTATGTTTTGATAATGAAGGATTTTGGTCTATAATTCTCTCTCTCTCTCTCTCTCTCTCTCTCTCTCTCTCTCTCTCTCTCTCAACAGAATTTGATATTTGAGTAATTCTGGACTCATAGTGGGTGCTCAGAAGTGTTTCTTCCATTTCTATTTTATTGTATATTCTAAAAAGCTGGAGATGTAATCCCTCACTAGATGTTTGGTAAATTCTGCTGTGAATCTATGCTTTGCCTTTGTCACTCAGGTGGTGGTGACAGGGCTAATGTGGATATAGTTAGAGCTTAGGGTCATTCATTTATTCTCTTTGACCAGGTATGCATCTTCCTAATGACTGCCACCAACAGCAAAAAGAAGCATCTATGAGCAAGGCTGACAATAATTAGTGTCTTGAAATATAAACATAACAAGTAGAAGGGACTTGAATGGGAGAATTGTGTAGTACTGACTATAGCACATGATATCTGTTTATATCCATCCAAATCATTCCTATTGGTGTTTAAGTTTTGCTGAAATTTTCTGATTTTACTGAACATTAAGTTTTCAAAGACTTGCTGTGTTGAAACAATTGATCCAGTATATAAACTTTATTGAATTATTATAATTCACTTGAAACCATTAATTCCCATTAATGAAAATTGATTTAGAATTCACTGTCTCTTTGTCACACACAATTAGATCCAACTTGAGTCCCAAACTGTCAGTGTAGCTGACAATGTCCCAAATAGAAGGACTCTGAATGGGTAATCAGGAAAATTGTTATTAAGTAAACAAAACTCAGCAACTTTCAACATTTTCATAAGTCGGGTTCTGTTCCTAGCACTATAGATCTCATTGGAGGTTTTGAACTTATCAGGAAAACCACTACCTCCCACAGTCAAGGGCATTCGATTTCCAATTAATCCAAACAGTCTGGATCAGCTCATAGACCCCAACATGATGACTATCATCTAAAATCTATTTGTTTCACAACCAAGTTGCTATTTTCTCCTTTCTGAGGCAGCATAGGCTTTTCTGTCCAACGTTTCTCCCCAAAAAGTGGTCAAGTTCAGTGGTTTCACTGTGTTAACTGCTTGCACTTAGAGTTGAAACCTGAAAGAGTCACTATTGGACCCCTGTGCTGGCTAGTTTTGTGTCAACTTGACACAGCTGGAGTTATCACAGAGAAAGGAGATTCAGTTGAGGAAACGCCTCAATGAGATCCAACTGTAAGGCATTTTTTCAATTAGTGATCAAGGGGGAAAGGCCCCTTGTGGATGGGATCACTCTGGGCTGGTAGTCTTGGTTCTATAAAAGAGCAGGCTGAGCAAGCCAGGGGAAGCAAGCCAGTAAAGAATATCCCTCCATGGCCTCTACGTCAGCTCCTGCTTCCTGACCTGTTTGAATTCCAGTCCTGACTTCCTTTGGTGATGAACAGCAATGTGGAAGAGTAAGCTGAATAAACCCTTTCCTCCTCAACTTGCTTCTAGGTCATGATGTTTGTGCAGGAATAGAAACCCTGACTAAGACAACCCCTAAACATTTAATCCCTCCCAACCAAACCAAACTTGCAGTTCTACTCTTTAGGGCATGATCATTTACCTATGCTGGCTTCTGCCACCAGAAGTATTGAACTCTAAATCTAGGATCCATCTCTTTAGCTGCCTTACCTCTACCTGTTCCATACACTCATCTCTCTTCACCTACTTTGGCAATTGTCCTATAGTAGCTGCTGCTTCTGTTTCTCTCACTAGCTTGTTCAAATCTCTGGCTCAAAGAAAGTTGTTCCATCATGCCAGGCATCCTTTTTATGCCCTACTGAGTATCCGATCCTGTGGATGAGGAAACTTCTTCACTCTGATCCTGAGCATCTCTCTGACAAGCCACAGTCCCTTGGGGAATATTTTGGATTGAGACTCTGTGCTACAGCCCTTGCCTCCTTACGTTTTGCTCCTATCTATAGAAACTCCCTCTGCCAAGACTCCTATTTATGGACCTGAGTACCTGGACTTGGAAGTAAAATTTTGTTCTAAGTCTCTCCTACATCTCTGTGCTCTGCTCCTGGGAATTCTTTGCTGCCACCATTCTGTCATGAGCAGCTCTCACCTGCCTTCTCAAATCTCTTTTCTTCCTTGTACCAAAAGATACAATTAAACTTTTCTGTTTTATTTTTTAAAGCCATATGATGTGGCCTCAATACAAATTTGACAACCAGTCTCAATGGCCAGATAATGGCACATTTGATTTCTAAATTGTCACAGATTTTGATAAAAGTTGCCACTGCACAGGCAAATGGTTCAAGAATACCTGATCTCTATGTCTTCTTTCCTTTTTCATTTTTGTCCCTTCTTCTAGTCACTGGGTTCAGTATTGCATATATCTAAATAACTTTGGATAGGATTTATATTGAAAAAATATCAAATGTTCTTTTACCCTGCTAAAATTCTGGCTGTAATGATGGGATATGTCTAAAGTCGCTGACCTGATCTGGCCCTCTTGTTCTGTGACAGGAAGGACAACAACAAGACAGCTCAGAGAACAACATCATGAACCTGAGAATAGCCCGTTTCCTAGAATTGAAGATAATGGAACAATTGAACACCATGATCTAGCTTTAAAATGAGCTTCTAAATTATCTATCATAAGTTATCAGATCCAAAAAGGCAAAGTTATTTGGCAATGTAGAAGAATTCAATAAAAAATGAGGGTTGAAATTAAGGTCAAGTATTTTGAGAATAATGCATCAGTACAAACCCTGTCCCAAAAGGCGATGAATGACAAAGCTCAGCAAGCTTGAATCTGTGATTTTCTTTCTACAAGTCACCCTGAAGTTGTTTCTAAGAGGTTTAAAACAGCCCCCAGAATATCTGCAAAAAGAAAACAGAAGAAATATTTAGCTAAGATCATCCAGGAATGAAATTTAGGACCTGATAAAGATGATGGTGGTTTTTATTCCAAAGGGAAATTCAAGAAGGAGCTTGTCTCCCTCTGTAGCCAGCATCAGTCATTGAGGGCCTACTGGTAAATGGTAAAATAGACTTAGTATCAAATTGATATTTTTCAGAACCTGAATGTCCTGGAAGCTTGAGTAAACTCTCTTTACCATTCTTTAAGTATGTAGTGTCTCCAGGCACTATGAGCATCAGTGAAGAGACTCCTGAGAAGGTTTCTTTAAGAAGTCTTAGTTGATACACCATGGAAATTACCAATGTTGCAGAAGGTCTCCAAATCCTACTGCCAATGATGTGGGGACAAAACTCCAAACACCAGTGGAGGTTTGGATAAACCAACAATGCCTGCTGAAAACTGTTCTTCATTGCTTCTTCAAATTGATGTCACATTCAGGAGTAACAGTAATGTGTCAGGTGACTCTTTTATCTTCACCAGTCACACTTCCATCTCTGCTGAATAACTCAGCCCACAGACAAATAAGATCAAAATTTTCTACATGGAAGCTGACATCCAATATTCTAGCCAGGAAAAGAAATCACAGGAGAGAGACTTTGTTTCCTGTTGCTTCTATAAAGGATAATATACCATCTCCAGTTGCATATCACACTGTTAAAAACCATCATGGATTGACAAAATTCTATGAAGTCTGAAGTTATAGTCACCTGAAGGTAGTAGAATTGCTGCTCCAGGATATTGCTTTCATGCAGATCAATGGCTATCAAAAGACTCACCACTCTATAATCTAGAGAAGAGTAAGTGGATAAAGGTCAAGAATGTGCCCCAAGAAAATACCATTAATATATTTGATATGTGGCCCATATATTATATGGACAATGGAAATATAATGAGTTGATCATTAGTGCTACCAAAAAAGAATGAGTCATTTTTAACTAGCCTCTGTGTGATCATGAATGTGGGACAGTGAAAGAATGGGTTGCTGGTGCTTATAGGTAGGCGCTTTCTTCAGAACAACATAAAATGCTCAGCAAACTTGAAACAGTTCATGAATCTAAAAAATGTACTGAGTTTGAGACTAAATTAACTCGTGTCATTGTTCCTGGTAATGAAGCTCAAAGTACTTTAAAGTGTACGCTTGGGATTCTTAATGGATTCTAGGTCCTAAAGTCTGATTGTCTGGACAGAAAAGTAGGTGAATGGACAAAAAAAGATGAAGTTTCTGGAGGTGTACAGAGAGCGGAATCAACAGGGAACAATTGTTGTCAAAGGTTTTTGATGGATCCCATTTCATTTATTTATTTATTTATTTATTTATTTATTTATTTATAATTCTTATTTATTTATTTATGAATCTTATTTATTTATTTATTTATTTTGGTTTTTCGAGACAGGGTTTCTCTTTATAGTCCTGGTTGTCCTGGAAC
The DNA here is from genome assembly GCF_000001635.26 of Mus musculus. Lineage (NCBI taxonomy): Eukaryota > Metazoa > Chordata > Mammalia > Rodentia > Muridae > Mus > Mus musculus. Next base: position 23,852,137 of record NC_000081.6, on the reverse strand, counting down.
TCACTTTGTAGACCAGGCTGGCCTTGAACCCAGAAATCCACCTGCTCTGCCTCCCAAGTGCTGGGATTAAAGGTGTGCACCACCACTGCTTTGGATCCCACTTCTTTTTTGGCAGAATCTTCAAACATCTTCCAAAGGTCAGCCTCCTTAAACTTGTTGCTACAGCATGGGTGAGGGTTTCAGTAGAAGGTCTAAGCCAGACTGGTGTGACTCAGATCATTAACACATTGGGTACCATGCCAAATCCGATCATGATCATCACTTCTGTATGAAATACATCATCTATAAAGACCTGTTTCATTGTTGTTCAGAAAGGGTTCACTAAGGAAAAGTCTAAATGGCTCCTTCCACCTGGCTTATCAGCTATGTAACAGCCTTTGAATTGCTTTCTCTTCACAGTTCAATATCACACCAGGTGAACATTTTAAGTTAAACATGAATAGTTTCCAAGAACCTAGTCATCGTGATACAATTGCTCATTCACATTTATGAAAGTGTAGGGCCATTCATAATATTTTCCTTTGAGTGGCAAAATAAAACAATTGATGCTCGATTGGGAATTCATTTAGATGCTAAAGCTGCTTTTAAGATATTTTTGTTCTCCTTAGGGTGCGACTATAACTCAGTGGTAGAGCCTTCATGAAGCATGAATGAGGCATGAGGTTCCACACTGGGAACTGCAAAGAGATTTTCATTTTACAAGTGGCCTGCGGCTCTTGATTGATCATGTCTTTCATTTTTATCAGCATCTATCAAACTTTAATAAGTAAGATGGCATCAGAAGGACTTGTTAAATCTGTAAGTGGTCTGTCATTAATTTTGTATCCTTTAGTAAACACAATATCATTCTGTGGTTTATTCTGCCTTTGTTATACTGATAATTGAGCATCTATCAAAATGAGACATAGTAGATGCAGTTAACATTTTCTTATAATCTGTTTTGGTATACTATGTTTTTTAGTCTTCTTTCATGTTAAGTTATTTTTAAAATCTTATGTATACATTACAAAGTCATGATTTAAATCATTGGATCTTAGTGACAGATATCAGAAATAGGCTTAGAATTGTTCTTGCATTGGGTACCGTGGCTATCTTCTATTATGTATCCATGCACACTTCTGCTTCTTCCCCTAACATATTTTACTGTCACCATTTCTAGAAGGTTTACTAGTTTAAAAATGTCAAATGCTAATTCATTAAATTACAAGCAATCTGTTTGAGGTGAAGCTCTTCAGAAATGGTAAAAATAAGTCAATAAGGATTTACACCCATTCCCATTCCCTTTTCTATTTCTTTTCAATTTGCTCTCTCTCTCTCTCTCTCTCTCTCTCTCTCTCTCTCTCTCTCTCTCTCTCTCTCTCTCTCTCTCTCTCTCTCTCTCTCTCTGTCCCGCTTGTGTTTGTGACACTTGACATGGAAGTCAGGACCTTGTGCAGTTATCTAATCCATAACTATATTCCTCAGCCTAATCTTTTGTCTTTATATGTATCTCTGTGTGTTTGTGTGTATGTGGATTGGTGCTTATACCTGCCAGACAACAAAGCTACACTCCCAATAATTTTGACACTGCCTTTCTTAGTTAGTCAGCTTGGGCTTGCACTCACTGAGTTCTAGTTATTTCATTACATGTTTAAATTTAAGTGTTAACCAAAGTGGGAGACTGCTCAATTTGTTACATTTTTACGGCATCCTGCAGAAAGGCTATAGCAGTAAATACACAAGTACTAGTGAGAAGAACTTTTTGATATGGAAGCAGCCAAAGCCCAGAAGTTGAAAGTTCAATACCTGAGTGTGTCCACCCTGGCAGCTTACCCTGACCGTCCTTGTTCTCATTTTTAATGGACAGAATCTATACTTTTCAAATGGCTGTGAAGAAGGGGATTCTTTGATAAATCTCCCTAGAAATCAAGGTGTATATAGCACTGTACTTTTCAGGGGGAGGTGGTAAGAGAACTGCCAGTTTTGTTGTCAGGAGTAGATCAGAGTAGCCTGACAGTTCACTGTGTAGCACTGCCCCAAACATCACTCCAGGAGACTACAAAGCTACTCTTTTCAAGATCTACTTACTAAGAAAGTCTGAGCTTCTGTGATCATTTGAAAATATGCTTTGTGTAAATAGTCCAGAGACAGATTTCTTTTCCATGTCAAAAAGGATGCTATGTGAACAAAATAACATTTTTTTCTGGCATTGTTTTCCAGAGTTCTAAAAGTCTACGACTCTTATGGGTGTTTGGGTCCTATTTCTCTCTGAATTTGGGGTGTCTGCATGTGTGTTGCTTTGGGGGCAGTACTATCTGTATTATGCCATTTAAGATCTGGGGATTTGGGTGGAGCTTTCATTTGTTTTTTTTTTTTTTGTTTGTTTTTTTTTTTTTTGTGTGTGTGTCAGTTCTGAGTCTTATATCCTGGGTCTCATTACTGGTCAGGTTTGTGTCTGTTTCTTAGTGTAAATTCATATTTCTAAAAATATCTTCGAGAGTCCCTGTTCATGTTTCACTTTCTTGCCTCTCCACTCATTTTCTTTTCCTTCTCCCTACTCTTATTACTATTTCAGAGTACTCCAAATGCTGGCTTTTATGCAATTTGTTTATGCTAAGCCCCTCCACGTTCTCTACTGTCCCTGGTCCTTGGAGAAGGTAGAAATGAACTAATTTGTTTATTTAAGATCTACTGTTGTGCCAGGAAATGTTAGTGAGGCCCAAAAAGACCACCAAGGAGCTGATTCAGCAATCACATTAAGCTTTCTTTATTCAAGCTCAAACTTGGGCCACACCAAATTCTCTGACACAGGGAAAAGAAAGATGCCCCTGAGTCCAGTTTCAGGCAAGCATTTATAGAGGCAAGAAGGGGGTATCTAGCCTGGTACACATCTGACTGTGTGTGGGGGGGGGGGTAGGCAGGCAGATTATGAGCTTTAACATAATTGGTTAGTGTTGGGAGCCAAACCATAAACATAACTCTTGCTTTCCTCCTGATTGGTGACTGTTAGGAAGTAAAGCATCAGAGGCAAGCGTGTAACCTGGGGACTCAGATTTGTGGGTGGATAACCTGGAAACTGGTGTTAGACACAGGTCTTATTAGGTGTAACCTGGAAACGGGTGCTAGGTTAACTGGGTAAATGGCCTGTTAGTTAACTTGAGTTCAACATTATATTAGGCTATCTAATATGGAGTCTGAACCCAAAAGATTTGGTCTCTCACTATCAAAACTGTTCTCTGAGCTTGCCCTCCCATGGACTATCTCCTACTTCAATAACCTTTGTTTGAGCCACACTTTGAGCACCACTTCTCTATCAGCCCCTACCAAAAGACAATCTCAGTTTCAGAAACCTAACTAGTCCTGGAAGGAATTCTCTTCTGGTTTCCTTCCAGGCTCTACCAATGTATAGACAAACAAGTGCATGGTCCCTGTTTCCCTTCTCTATTAACTTCCTCAGCTCACTCTTTAGACTGAGGGAGAAGTCTATTCGCTCCTTCAAGTCACATGCAGGAAACAACATGGTAAGGCTCTCTAGTCATAACTAGCAACTTTCTGGAACTACTAGTGCTTGCTACAGGTTTGGAATTGATGCCTTGAGTCACAGCCTTTATCTATCTCAGTAAAGCTGGCAGATATCAACTGGGAATCAACCTCTGTCCTGAAACTACTTGACAACCTGCTCACCTCTCTGCCCTTCATGTCCTACAAAACACCAAGCCATGACTTCGCTAAGCCCCAAGAAAGAGGATACATGCCTTGTCCTCAATGAAGAATGTTGCTGCTATGTGATGTAGTCTAGTCAAGTGGAAAGAGGATTACACACACACAAACTGTCCTAAAAACTTCTACCTCCAGAGGCTGACTCCATTTTTGCAGAAGTCTCATATTCTCTCATGGGTTCTGGCTGCTAAAGGTCCTGTGCTCTATATTGCCATAGTAACAGTTGCTCTCTGCCTTTTCCAATTCCTTCAGGAGACGATTAGTGAACTAACCTTATGCTCAGTAAACCAAATGCTGCTGAAGGGATTCAGGACTCCTAAGATCTCCTGCTATCTTGAGTTTCTTATGTGTGCTAGCAGTCCAGACTCCAAGCTTCCCAAACCCTTCTCAAGCTCCCAGTCAGCAGGAAGGAGCTGAGCAGGGAATCACTCTCGTACCCTAGCATACACAAAAAGCTAGAACATCAGGTACAAAGTTCCCCCCAAGTGGCAATGATGGTGACAATGTCCTAAACAGAAAGGCTCGGACCAGGTAAACAGAAGGATTGCTATTGAATAAACACAAGACACAATTCAGCAGTTCTCAGAAATCTCAAATGTCAGATTTCTGCCTACTAAGAGAACCACTGCATTCCTTAACTACTACAAATGGTTAATTAACTCAGGCAAGGACAACTAGCTCCAGATTACTCTGATTAATACAAGCTGTTTGTTTGGATCAGCTCAAAGACTCTCACCCTGTTGACTATCATATAAAATCTGCTCATTTTCTTACCATGTTGCTGATCTCTACTCTAAGGGGCAGTCTGGGAAGTTTGTCTCTCATAGTTTTCTTTCTCACCACAGAGTAATCCAGCACTCCTTGCTCATACTAACACTATGGACATAACTCTTAATTATCTGGAGTAGAGTACAGATGCTGGAGCAAAACAGTGTCAGGGTTCTGTGAAGGTACTTTGATATGTAAATGAACTTGCCTCTATATTTTTCTAGTGAGACTGTATTCAATGTAAAATGCAAAGTCTGCTTCTGGGATCTGAATGAACTCTGAAGTTTCTTCTGTTAGAAGCTGGAATTCAAAGAAATGTGTCTAGAAATTCAGTTCTAACCTTTGAATTTGGATTATATATGGTAAATACTGTTTCACTCATATGGCTTAAATTCTCAAGGTAAGAACATGTAATATTGTTCATATTAATAAAATATCAAAAAGAAACTGTGAAGTCAAATTTTACTCTTTAAAAATTACTAAGAAAGCAAACGTCATCCAAATAACGGACTTAGTTTTATGAGTTTTTACTGGTCAAATATCTTAGAAGATGTTTTCATTGTGTTAATTTTCAACCTAGTTTACCTTAGCTTTCAGGGATGAGCAAATTTTTGCCTTCTAGCTAATTTTTTCTTAAAATAATCAATAATTAATTTATATGGTCTGTTAGAAGATGATAAGAATGTAGAAAGAGGGAAATATATTGAGTGGAATCAGAGGAAAAACAGTCCAGAATTAGCCTGAGTAAAAATCATTTGTAGAGGGAGAAGGGTAGGACTTCAGATAAAACTGATGCTTGAGAAATGGCTTGACAAACCTAATTAACAAAGTTTCATTTGGACAAATTGTAGTTCAGCCAGAGGAATCAACTGAAGCATCCACATAATGTTAGGAAAGAAGCCAGTGTTGGCAGGGTAGAATAAGCAGGAATATTTGGGATTAATTCTCTGACAAAGAGCAAGCTATTGTTTTGGAGTTAGAAGATGATGTGGTAGGAATGAATCTTAATCCTCAATGTGACAAGAGATGTCATGCCTTTAGGTAACGGATAGACTAATTATTTTCCCTTTCTGGATGAATCAGGGCACAAAAATAATGAAGCCAGCAGGAAGGGGGTTACCTTCCATTCTGCCATGATACTTCCGTCTTTCCAGACAATGAGAATAAACACATAATATTTTTTATGTGCAGAATTGTAATCCACCTTGATGATACCTTCAAAGGATAAAGATTATCAAGATGCTACCTTGATATTGGATGTATAGACATTAGAATGGTGAGAAATACATTTCTGTGGTTGATAAATTAACCACTCTCAGGTATTTAGATAGAACAGCACATGAAGAGAGAAAAGATCACTCAACCTCCAGTTTCATTGTTCTTTGTACAAAGTTTACAGTCTGTGTTCTTACCAGTAGAGTATTAACACAAATTTTATTTAAGTTTTAAAAGTATATGGGTGACTGATCTATGGAGAGAAAGCACTTTTACTTCAAACATACGAAAGATTGTAACACCCGGGGGGAGACAGAGGCAGGCAGATTTCTGAGTTCAAGGCCAGCCTGGTCTACAAAGTGAGTTCCAGGACAGCCAGGGCTATACAGAAAAACCCTGTCTCAAAAAAACAGAAAAAAAAAAAGATTGTAAATAATGCAGCAAAATTTAATGAAATAAAGTCAAGTAAAATCAATCCTTATAAAACATGAGAAACTTTCATATATTTTTGAAAATTTAAAACTCTCTAAGAGTATTCTTCTTGATACAGGATTTATGAATATTTAAATATTTAGATCTCTGCCTTTTTAGATATCCACTGATAGGCTGATCCAGAGCAAGTTAATACTAATAGCATCATGGTATATCAATAAAGATGATTTTTATATTAACATAACTTATGGGAGTATGTTTTCTCAAAATGTAGAGATAAGTTACAAACGTAAATTAATTGTGTAACAAAAATGTGAGTCTACTTTTCTTAAGGAATTAACACCTCACACCAAGAGAAGAAGAACCTCACTGTATCTCAGAAATTTGCATATGTTGTATATTTATTTTCATTCAGGTCTAGGGTTAATATATGTTTTAAGGTACAGTATTGTTTCTTTTACAAACTTAGGTACACTTGTGCTTGTGGCTAGATGTTAAGAACTGAAATATTGATGGATTTTTTCCTTTGATCAATATGTAATATCCTTCTCTATCTCTAGTAATGAGTTTGGCTTTGAAGTCTATTTTGTCAGATATTCTAATGGCTACACCAACTTGTTTCTTAGGTCCATTTGCTAGGAATATCTTTTTCTTACCCTTTAACCAGTGGTCATGTGTATCCTTTAGGTTAAGATGTGTTTCTTGGATGCAGGAAAAGAATGGACCCTGTTTTTGGGATTCACTCTGTTACTCTGTGCATTTTTTCTGTTGGGGGGGGGTTGATTCAATCGACATTATGAGATATCAATGAAAAGTTATTGTTGATTTATATTATTTTGTTGTTTAGGTATATGTATTTGTGTTTGTGTGTGTGACTGTTTTCTTTGTTTAGATTTTGTTCATTTGAGATTATTAATATCCCTGTGTTATTGTGGATCTTGTTAACTCTTCAGGATGCAATTTAACTTGCAGCACATTCCATGGGGCTGGTTCTACAAACATATACTGCTTAAATCTGGTTTTATCTTGGAATGTCTTGTTTTCACCATCTGTGGTGATTGAAAGTTTTGTTAGGTTTAGTCATTAGGGCCTTTATGGTCACTTACAATCTGTAGCACTTCTGTCCCGGCTCTCCTTCCTGGCTTCTAGAATACATGTTTAATTCTAATAGGTATGCCTCCCTATGATATTCTTTCTTTCTTTCTTCCTTCCTTCCTTCCTTCCTTCCTTCCTTCCTTCCTTCCTTCCTTCCTTCCTTCCTTCCTTCCTTTCTTTCTTTCTTTCTTTCTTTCTTTCTTTCTTTCTTTCTTATTTTCAAGACAGGGTTTCCCTGTACAGCTTTAGCTGTCCTGGAACTCACTTTGTAGATCAGGCTGGCCTCGAACTCAGAAATCTGCCTACCTCTGCCTCCCGAGTGCTGGGATTAAAGGCGTGCACCACCATGCACCATGCCTGGCCTTTTCCTTTTCTCTTGCAAAATTTAATATTCTTTCTTCTGTATATTTACTGTCTTGATTATTATGTGCCAAAGGAATTTTCTTTTCAGGTATTTTGTATGCTTCTTATACTCTTTTCTTTTAGGCTACATTACTCTTCTACTATGATTTTTTTGAAAATATTTTTGTGTCTTTGATTTGGATTTCTTTTTCTTCTTTAATTACTATTATTCTTAGATTTGCTTTTTTATGATGTTTCATATTTTGTATAAGGAGTTTTATTTGTTTCTTTGTTTTCATATTTACTATTTTCATTGGCAGGGTATATTTTTCTATTCTATCTTATATCTTTTGCGTTTTGCTAAGAAACCTTGACTCTACATTTACTTTTGAGTTCCCAAATTTTCACTTATAATTTTTTCTTAGTTTGGGCTTTATTCTATTTCTACTTTAAAGTCTTAAGTGGTTTTATTCTTTTTCCTTCAACTGCTGACATCTTCATAGCTTTGTTCAAGATATTTATTCACTTCCTCTTTAAAGACAAATATCATATCCATAAAGGCTGTATTAAGGTCTTTTACTATTATTTCAAATCTGTTGAAATATGGTTCAGTCCTGCTGTGGGAGGCCTCCAATGGAGCTATATTGTCCTGGCTGTTACTGATTTGCTTGTTTTATGTTGGTTTCTTGGTATCTGGGATGGGAAATATTATCATTTAGGTGCTGATATCTGGGCTTGCTTTTGTTGTATGGATGCTTCGATCCCTGGTTTCTGTTTCCTCTGTGGTGCTCAGGAGAGTGTGGTGGCCTCCTGTTGTTTGTGGGGAAAACCCTTCTGGGCTTTTGATAGGTGTGGTCACTGATTCCCAGAATGCTCAAATGATAATGGTTAATGTGTATTGTGAGTATTATTATAAACTGTACATATCTACCTTAATTGTATTTTGTTAGTTTAAGCAGTCATGTGAATAGTCTGGAAGCAGTCAACAACTTTATTCTCTATTTCACCACATTCATTTATTAAATAAGGAGTAGTAATAATATCATATATTAATAAGAACATCATTGCTGCCAAATAGTGATCTCTATGAAGCTTATCTAATGTCTCAGATTAGCTCTAAGGTTGACTATGTTGTGCTGTCTTGGATTTCTGTCTTGGATAACAGTGGTTATTAAACCGACTGCTGCAGCACTTCTAGCTGTGACTTTACAAATGTTCTTGCCTGTCATGGGCTTTTCATTTATTATTATGATTGGTTGAAACTGCTTCTGGATTGGATATTTATCATGTGTAATCTTCAGTACCCACAGAATAAGATAGCTATTCCATTTCTACTGCTTAGTTGAAGAAAGCTGCCTCTCACAGAATAAAAAGAATGACAAGTGACTTGTCACAGACTAGAATTCATTCTGCAGAGCTTGCAAATGAAGCAGAAGATGTGACAATCTGCTTCATCAGCAAGCTAACAACCACTTGCTTTTATCACTAGAGTTCATATTTCACTGGAAATTGTAATACCATAAATAGTGTTAAATTCAACTGACTAGATATAGAAGATCCAAATTGTACACGTTCTATTTCATTGTTTTATTTGTATTTGTGCAAATTCAAATGGAAATGACATGGGACAAAATTCAGGATGAATTCCAGTTTCAGAGACTCAGCCATTCATGCTGGCAGTCTCTTCCCCTGTCCCTCCCCTTTCTTTCTCTTGTAGTCTCCCAGTGTTTAACATAACACACAGAAATGTACAGAGCCATTCTTTCTAGACTTCAAGGCTGCTTCAGGTTTGGTCAAGGATATTAAGTACTAACAAATACAATAAGAAAAGTGCATCTTCACAGAAAATAAATTCTACATATGCATGTGTATATAGTGTATGTGTATGGTATGCATGTGTTCATATGTATGTGCTGTGTATGTGTGTAATATGCATGTATGTATATATGTATGTATATACATATGCATGTATATACATACTATGTGTATGTATGCATGTGTGTATGTATCTATGAGTATGTATGCAAGGTGTGACTGTATGTATATGTGTGTATATTTGTATGTATCTAGGAGTTTGTTCATGTGTGTGGTGTATTTGCATATATATATGTTCTATGTTTATGTGTGTGTGTGTGTTTCCATGAGTGTTCCTGGATGTATTACTGTTTTACGCACATAAGTTTAGTATTCACATAGGCCAGAACAGATTGTCTGATTTCTGGAAATAGAATCATAGGTAAGTGTAAGCAACTTTACTTTGGTAGTAATAACCAAGCCTGGGGCTTCTTTAAGACCAATGCATGCTCTCAGTAATTGACCGTTTTTTAGACCCTCCCCAAATTAAACACTTGTACTAAGAACATATTGTTAGAAAAGGGGAGCAACAGTAATAAATAAATAAACTAAAATAATTGAATACTAAATAAAATAATTAAGTAATAATAATAAAAGAAAACGGAAGGCAATCAGAGTAAGACTCTTTCAAAGTTTGCATAAAACCTGCTGTTACATGTCACATTCTCTGTTTGAAATGATAAAGGTAAACCTCTTCCGAGTGTGAATGATACCATAGAGAACAAAATAACAAGTACTGAAAGAGTAGATGTTCCAACTGGTAAGAAGGACACATGCTCCACTATGTTCATAGCAGGCTTATTTGTAATAGCCAGAAGTTGGAAAGAACCCAGATGTCCCTCAACAGAGGAATGGATACAGAAAATGTGGTACATTTACTCAATGGAGTACTACTCAGCTATTAAAAAGAATGAGTTTATGAAAATCCTAGGCAAATGGATGGACCTGGAGGGCATCATCCTGAGTGAGGTAACCCAATCACAAAAGAACTCACACGATATGTACTCACTGATAAGTAGATATTAGCCCAGAAACTTAGAATACCCAAGATACAAGATACAATCTGCAAAACACATGAAACTCAAGAACGAAGACCAAAATATGGACACTTTGCCCATTCTTAGAATTTGGAACAAAACACCCATGGAAGGAGTTACAGAGACAAGGTGTGGAGCTGAGATGAAAAGGTGGACCATCTAGAGACAGCCATACCCAGGGATCCATCCCATAATCAGCCTCCAAATGCTGACACCATTGCATACACTAAGCAAGATTTTGCTGAAAGAACCCAGATATAGCTGTCTCTTGTGAGGCTATGCCAGTGCCTAGCAAACACAGAAGTGGATGCTCACAGTCAGCTCTTGGATGGATCACAGGGCCCCCAGTGGAGGAGCTAGAGAAATTACCCAAGGAGCTAAAGGGGTCTGCAACCCTATAGGTGGAGCAGTAATATGAACTAACCAATACCCCCCGAAGCTTGTGTCTCTAGCTGCATATGTATCAGAAGTTGGCCTAGTTGGCCATCATTGGAAAGAGAGGCCCATCGGTCTTGCAAACTTTATATGCCTCAGTACAGGGGAATGCCAGGGCCAAGAAGTGGAAGGAGGGAGGGGAGTGGGGGGGAAGGATATGGGGGGACTTTTGGGATAGCATTGGAAATGTAAATGAAGAAAATGCCTAATTAAAAAACATTTGTAGCCAAATTTTTCTAATGTCATTTGAGTTCATCTTCTATAAAGAGTTCATTTTTTATATTAAACATGCTAAAAATATATGTAGTTATCATATATATTACAAATACAATTCATTCTTATCTCTACTTATAAGTAGCTTCTTGAGTTTATGGTTTTAAGACCCTAAATTTTAATTTAAAATTTAAATTCAATGATATGTGAAAGTACTCATTGTACTGTTTGTCCTTTCATCTATTTAAAATAGTATCAATGTAATGTTTTAATTTATCTTATCTTAAATAAATTTATATTCTTTAACAATTTTATGTTTACAGTTTTTATAGTGTTTGAATAAAATATGGTAATATTCAGCTTCCAATCTCCTCTTCCACCTCAGCCTGAATGATCTTTAATATTTAACCCTGACTTCACACATTCTTTTTCTCATTTTAATAGATTTTAAGTATTTAATACAATATTATTTGTTTGTATTCATTCACCTACCATACCTCCTACCAGATGCACAGTTCTTCACAACCTAGTAACTTTTTTTGTCCTTTACAAAGGATCATGAGTGGGGAATCACAGGAGAGATGGCTGGTGGCCATGAGAATGAATGGGAATCTGCAACTGACAGGGGCGAGGAATTGGGGAACATCTCCAAGATGAGATAGAGATAGATAAGGGAGGCACCCAAGAATCAATGTGGGTGACCTTAGCTGTGGCTCACATCACTGGGGACATAGAACCTGAAAAGGCCACCTCCTCTAGCCAGGCAGTGGAACAATCAAGACACCAACCCACTCACAAAACTTCCAATCTCAAATTTATCCTATCTACAACAAATGCAGGTGCAGAGATGGAGCATGGACTGAAGGACTGGCCAACCAATGAATGGCCCAACTTGAGACCTATACCAAGGGCACTAATCCCTGACATTGATACTTTGTTATGTTTGCAGACAGGCATGTGTTGTCCTCTGAGAGGCTCCACCCAGAAGCTGACTCAGACAGATAAAGATACCCACAGCCAGTGAATGGAGCATAGGGACTCTTATAGGAGAAAAGGAGGAAGCATTGGAACTCCACAGGAAGACCAACAGAATAAATTAACCTGGATCCTTGGGGCTCTCAGAGTCTGACCATGTACCAAAGAAAATACACAGACTGGACTTAGTCTGTCTCCCCTCCCCCATGTGTAGTAGTTGTGCAGCTTGGTCTTCATGTGGGTTCTGAACAACTGGAGCAGAGGCTATCACAAAAGCTGTTGCCTGTATGTGGGGTATGTTCTTCTTGTCAGGCTGCCTTTTCTGATATCCATGGCAGAGGAAGTACATAGCCTCACAAAGACTTGAAGCACTAGAATGGTTTGTTTACAAGGGGGGACACACCTGCTAAGAGAAGCAGGGGAGGGAGGAATGGGGTAAGGATTTTAAAGAGGTGGTGACTGGAAGGTGGACAGTGAGCAGGTTGTTAAGTGAATTAATAAAAATATAAAATTAAATGAGAAATAAATAAATAAAAGCCTGCCAGAGTTGACAAGGACACCACAAGATTATGGCCTACAGTAGCAACCAACCAGGGCTCAAATGGTCTCAGAGAGTTCAGGAAACCTATGAATACATGTTATGGTGTAGCTTGACGTTCTTGTGGGATTTCTAGGAGTGGAGTGGCTGTCTCTGACTCTTTAGCCTGTCTGCCTTGGACCCATATCTTTTCTTTCTGGTTTGCCTCAACCACCCTTGATGTAAGAATGTGAGCATGATCTTACAGTAGCTTGTTATGGACTGTTTGCTTAATGTCCCCAGGAAGCCTGCACTTTCCTGAGGGGAAGTTGAGGAGGAGTTGGTCTCAGGCATAAGGGAGGTACAGAATACAGCCTGGGGAAGTCCAGAGAGGGATTAATGAAATCAGGATGTAATATATGAGAAAAAACTGTGTGTGTGTGTGGGGGGGGGAGCCAGTCGTTGTGACATTATGCACTGGTTGAAGCACATTATGTTGAGTGAAACAGACTAAAACACAGAAAGACAAGAACCTTATAATCTATATTTACAACATGGAATTTTAAAATGTTAATATCATAGAAATTTTAAGGATCGTTGTTATAAGAGATGGGCAGACTTTACAACATGGATTTTAAAATGTTAATATCATAGAAATTTTAAGGATCATTGTTATAAGAGGCTGGGCATAGTATAGAACTAATGTGCACCATATACTAAGCTGAATAATAGGAAATTATTGCATTATTTACTGAACAGTAATTTTCTGTAAATAATAAATGTTAAATATGTAAGAAAGCTTAAAGAAAAAGGCTATGGATAACCAGTTTTAAGAACATAAATATTTTACAAGTTATTCATATTATACAATATATAGAGGCACCAAAATTTTAAATAATGCCTGTTAATATGTATATTTTTATTTTTATGAATCAGTTTCAAAACAAAGAGAATTACATTAATTTTAAGATTTATAAAAATCTTCAAATCTGAAGATATTCCTGAAAATAAGCTCATTAACTCATTGTTCATGTGAATGTAATATTAATAATCAGAAACAAATTTTAAAATGTCCCTAGATTTTTATTTTACATGCTTTCATGAGTTAATCCTATGTACCTTATATATGAGCAATTCATGGCTTCCATTGGTAGAATTGTAGCAAAATTGCAAACATAGCACATATTCTACTCTGGTTTATGTTTCCATGTTAATACCAGCCAAAATAAATATTCTTGTAGCTGCTATTAAATGCACATGAAAAGCATCCATGGTTCGTGCCAGGACTACTTGGAAGTACAAGGACACTTGTACACTTGTGTCTACTTCCCGGTCACCTATTTTTCCCTATTGGTAAAAATTGCACATAAGTAGCTATGCACACACATACACCAGCACAATCACACATGTTCCTAGTTCAGCAGTATAAAAATAGTTCTCCTTCCTCATTCTGCTGTATATAATGAATGTGTTGTTGAGTTTGGGGAGTTACTGCTGTAACTCATCAGAGCACATGGCTTACTGATTCCTGCTTTTCAGTATTTACGTAATTTCTTCATTTCTACTCACCCCCAATCAGGTCAGTCTCTAGGCTATGCAGATCAAAGGAGAATACACTTTGTAAAAACTTGTAAAATATACTGAAAGATATTCATTTTGAAAATATATCCAACCAATAAGTACCATGCTCCAGTGGTAATCATGTTTAAAGTAATTTCTACATTGTGTGCTTTACTGGTATACAACCAATGCATCCTATATGATATACATGAGCATAAAATTTAATAAAAAAAGAAAACTTCAGTCACTGTAATACAAAAATCTAAAAGCCAAATGTCTTTTGACATTCCAAGTTTTGGAAAGGAAAAAGAAGAAAAAAAAACTTAATATTCGGAAAATATTATGCTGGATTCTTTTTTAAGTTGAGAAAATATTACCCATTTACTGATTATGTTTTAATTGAAAACTATTTTATATGTATGAAATTATGAGCAGCTTCTGTAGAAGATAATGCATAACATAGATTGGTGTGGCCATATTTACAGATACACATCTGTTTATACAAGTTTGCATATACAATCACTTACAGAATGTATACATCCTGTTAACAATGCATAGATCTCATGAAATGGAGGTTTTCTGGTATTAAATAACAAATAAATGTAATAAAAATTTATTTCTGCTGTGAATCTGAATGATTTACAAGATCATAATCATCACAGACCTTTATGTCAACTAATAAATATATATGTATATTGTAGCCTCTGAAATATTCTCCAAAATCCACACTTGAAAACACCACAAACATATTTACTTCAGTAATAATTTACTTCTTGAGAATAACTTTAAAAAATTCATTCATGCTCTTGCAAATGAGTAATATTTGACAAGAGCGATTTTCACTCAAACTATTTATTCCTAATGAATTTTGGATGAAAATGTGTTTCAGTCAGTGTGCACAGCACTGCACATGCCAGGTTGGGTTCCTCTGGTGCTTTCTGTCCTCTGTTACACAGTAAGGAGCACCTTTGACTCTTAAAGGAAGCATGAAGAACAAACAACTTTTTTTTTTCTGTCACTGGAGTAATGGTGAAAGACATTTTAGAATTTTTCAGAATTTTTCAGTGCTGATATGATCTATAAGAAGTTACACAAATATGTTCTGAACTGCGGTGGGCAGGGCGCAAGATCAAAGTCACCTCCACTGATGTACGGCTCGAGCTATGTGGTGAGCTGACTAAGCTCTCCTTGGAAGTTTGCTATATAATGATCTTGGCATGGTCATAAATCTATCACTCCTGTGCCTTGACCTGTCCTAAAAATGAAATATTACTTTTTATGCTATAAAGTGTCAATGCCACACGCGAAGGCCTAAATCGAAGAGAAATGGAACGGCATGTAAAACTTATAGAATTAAATGTCAGGGTAATTATTTTATGGTCCTTTTCTCTCTCTCTCTCTCTGCTCTATTTCTTGTGTTGCCAGGTTGTCCATGTGCTCATGTACAAAACTGTTCCAATGTGTGACATGTTATAATGATGTGGCACGTAGATAAAAAGAAATCAGAAAATTAACGAACTTGTTCTCCTAAAATAACTGTATTTTTGTGATCCCTAAACTTGCTGTTTTTTTTCTATAATTTTATCTGGCATTAAATTTATAACTCATTGGTCAGAAAAGTCAGTTTAACTAAAAAACAAAACAAAACAAAACAAAACAAAAACAACAACAACAACAACAAAACGTATACCACTTACAGTGACCTGTATAGCCCTGGCTTGAAAAACAAACAAACAAACAAATGAACAAACAACAAACAAACAAAGAATCCTACATTATAGTCTAGGAGAATAGGTTCTGGCTTTGGAAACATTAGGCTTTGAAATCCATAGTTACTGAATGAAATTATAAACTCTCACATCTCAGCAAATTTTTATAATATATAAACTTGACATAAAAATAGAAATAGATAAAATATCCCAAATAATATAATACATATCAAGTTACTTAGTAGATAGACTGACAAACTATATGTATACATGAAACATTGAAAACAGAATAATAAAAAAGTTCTATTTGTGATCTCAAAATGATTTGTAACTTTAAATGTATTTAAGTTGCAGAAACAGAATATATTCATGTACATGTGTATTCTGAAATTTAATTTTTATTTTTCTTATTCACTTTTATATTCCACTCACTTCCACATGCCCAGTCACCCTCTCCTACAAACCTTCCCCCATCCCTTTCCCCTTCTCCTCTAAGCTGGGAATGCCTCCTTAGTATTCCCCCACCCTGGAACATCAAGTCTCTGTGAGACTAGGTGCTTCCTCTCCCACTGAGGCCAGACAAGGTAGTCTAGCTAGAGGAACATATCCCATGTACAGGCAACAGCTTTTTGGATAGCCTCTGCTCCAATTGTTTGGGTCCTGCATGAAGACCAAGGTACACTTCTGCTGCATATGAGCAGGAGGCCTAAATTTAGATATTAAACTCAAAATTTGCATTCTTAAAGAAACCATTGAAGATGATAGCATATCATTTAACTTTTCTTCTTAGTTATTATGAAATGCTTCTGCCATTATTGATACAGGAAAGCATCATGAGCTGAAACTGGTGAATAACATGTCAGAAAAACTGGTGCAGTGGTACCTACCTGCAATCCCAGCATTTAGAAGGCAGAAGCAAAAGGATAATTGTGAATTCCAGGACAGTCTGGTACATACAGTGAATCCCAGGCCAGCCAGTGTCCCATGGTGATCCTCTGTCTCACAGAAACAGTCTCAGGAAGATAAATGTGCTTTTAGTTTCATCAAAGATCATTTTACTCTTTGGGATGGAGGAAAAAAACATGCTTGTGAAATTGCTGTCATATAGCTTTATCTCTACAGCTTCCATAGAAAGATTAGGTATTGTTCTCTCTTATTTATAAATTATGAAATGCTTTGTGATGTTATACTTGCTAGAAGACATAACATTTTTGTGATACATGATGTATGTCAGTTTAGAGTGAATTTAGAGCTTTAAATACATTACATAATGACAGATGGCTCAAAAGTAATGAAAAACATGATGAAATAAAGTTTTCAAAGTGAAATCTTGTCACATACTTGTTTTGCTCCTCTGAAAAATGACAATTTGTGCTAGCATATTTAATAAACCTTAACATCTTACTTGTTCCAGTATAACACAAGATTCAGGGATATGTGTACAAATAAACAAGAATTACCTTAAACATTTAAATTTAAATTTAATTTTTAATGTGAATAATGACTGACATGCCTTTTGACTCCTAGAGTTACATAAGACGATTGCAAAGGATTAAGGAGAATTGAAGATATGTTCTTCTTCACTGCAATATTGACTATATAACAACAACGCTGGATGTAATTGTTCAGAAGCAATACAGATTTTGATTTTAGGAACAGTAGCTGTCACAGTTTCAAATCAAGCCTTTTGTGTATAGGCAATCATTGTGTCTTTATGCATTGTGTAGCAATAATGAGTTAATAAAATGACAATCCAATGTTTGTGCACACAGTGTTTTAGTGAAAGTTTTATTGTGGTCTTACACAGGAAAACATTCAAGTGTGGCTTGCTTATATATTGGAGTATTAGTATATATCATCATCAAGGTGAGAAGCATGGTGGCTTGCAGGCAGACATGTGCTGGAGAGGGAGCTGAGAGTTCTGTATCAATATGGGCAGGAAGCAGGAAGAGAGGCAGACAGATACTGAGCCTGGTTTATGCAACTGGAATCTCAAAGTCCACCTCTAGTGACACACATGTCCTTGCTTCTTTATTTCTTCTTGTCATTCATCTGGTATTTTACCATGCCCACCTCCTTAAACTTCTCAAACCCAGGGCTGGAGCCACATTTCTCCAACTGCCCTTCCCTATATAATCCAGTCATAGCCCACTCTCTTTTCATTTAAGCTTTCCACTCCTGAACCTATGGTCTTACTCTCCCCTCATCCCTTTTTTCATACGGTGCATGATCGTGCCCACTTTGGACTCTCCCAGATACCTCTGCTTTGGCCTGTGCTCTCCCTCATATCCACAATAAACTGTCTGGACTAAGCCTCGGAGCGGTCTTTCCGTTTCCTCCTTTCCCTTTTTCCCTTTCATCCCTCATTGGCTAAATCCACACTTATCATTCTGAATAAGAATAGAATAAAAGCAATGGGAACACATGAAGAGGGAAAAGGGCTTCATGCCAGAGTCTGATTAAATTCTTTCACTGACTGAGAAGTAAAATCTCTAGCAAAATTAACATTATGGTAAAGGCTGTTGTCATAGAGATAATACCTTAAAGTAATATAGAAGCAGGCTTAAGACCTCTATTTACATGGCTTTAGGTAAGGCCTCATTCATTTCCTCAGACATCTGCTAAGAACCTCAATCAAAGCAATCATACAGAAAATGTATTCTAACTTCTGATAACCCTGAAAGAGAGACTTCTCCCCTGTCAATTTTAATCCTGTCTGATATAGTTTGGTAACTCTCTAACAATTTCATGAAGGTTACTCAAAATTCACTGATAGTAATTTCAAGCCCTATAAAGATTCTTCATAAGACTAATGTAAGAAACAATGAAAAGAAACACTTTATTTAGGAATCGTCATACTTTCTTCTATGTGGGTTTTTTTTTTGTTTGTTTGTTTGTTTGTTTTTTTTTTTTTGTTTCTGAGAACCATCATTTCATCTGTGAAAAAATCTTTATCTTTGCCTATGACTTGGCCAGTCTTGAAATTCTTTTTATCACTAAATACAGGAATACTAATTGGTATAAGGGGTGTGACCTAATATCTGCATTAACTTTAGCTGCCAAACGACAGCTTGGTGTGTTCTCATTTACTGAATAACTGACATTCTTACCAGATAACTCTATGCTTACATTTACTTAACTTCATAAATTTTCTCCTGAACTCTGTTTAAGTCGTCTTTGGCAAGAACAAGTTTCTCTGAGAAAGGTTTAGTGATGTACAAGTGTATAAATATAGTAATATATTATTAGGAACCAATTTATTGTTATGTTTATTTAGCCAAGTAATAGTGGTAGCTTTTCTTCTAAGACCCAGAACCTACCTCGTTTCAAGTTTGTAGTCAAATATGGGTTTCATATCAATGACTGAGCCTTCAATCAAACTGGAAGAGTGGTTCATTTCTATCACAACTTTTGTAACAGAATTGCACAAGCATCATCTTGAAGATAGGCCACTGCTGAAGATCACAGAGTTTATAGCTGAATAAAATTGAGAATTTTCTTCTCTAGCACCATATGCAGTATATTTTTATCCCTGTGAATACTATTCAGTAGGCATAAAGCTTCTAATTGGGTATAAGCCTGATTTCTCCATATTTGAGAATAAAGATAAGTAGTATTTTCAGCAACTGATTTTGCTATCAGGTTGTGGAATGTAACCAATAGCAATTGGTTTGGGAAACCAAAGAGACCACATTAGCTAAAAACAAAATAAGATGTAAATTATTCTTGGGGCAGAGGAATTGAAGGAAGAAGGATAATAGTTGGTAGACAAAACAAAAGATTTCGGGAAATCTTTCAGGAAATATTATAATAAGCTACACTAATAATACACTAATAATCTACACTAGTAATTAGCTATACTAATTTCAAAGTAAACGTGGCTGTGTGTGTATGTGATTGTGTGTAAGTGTGTGTCTCTGATTGCTTGTGTGTATGTGATTGTGTGGTGATTTCTTGTGTGTATGTGATTGTGTGTTAGAGAGGGTTGTCCATTTGTTTGTGTTTTAGATTTGGAACTACTCTGCATGACTGGACAGTGTCACTTCAGAAAACACCTGGGAGATTAAAAGAGAATCCTAGCAGCTAGCAAAAGATAGAACCCTATGAGTTAGTGGTCAGAAGTGTTGTAGATTTCTCAAAAAACAAAACAAGAGCAAAATACAATGGACAACAAACAAATAAAAACCCACAGGCCATTGCCTTGGATTGTTGTACTCTTCAATCACCATTGCCCATTGCCATGTGGGAAGGAAAGTGTGTATTTGCCTTATACTTCCTGACTACAATTCTTATAAGAACTTGGAGCAGTAGCTCAAGAAAGAACAATCGCAGGAGCCAAGGAAGAAAGCTGCTCTCCATGACTTGCTCATTTAACTTTTATATGAAGCCGAGGCCTACCTGCCCCAAAATGGCATCATTCAAAGTGATCTAAGCCATTTTATACCAACTAGCAATCAAGACTCTACCACACAGATGTAGCCATCACAGGGTAGTTTGACAGAGGCAATTAATTCCCTTTTAAGATTTTTGTAATAACCAACCAGTACAGTTACTCTCCATAACTATATAGGAAGATCCTATGAATGACACCACACCCTTTGCTTGTAAGGCATACAGAAATCAATACAAAACCAATTAGGAAATCTTTCTTTCTGCTAGATAGGTTTCAAAGTATCAGAGGAAGCTAAGCAGATATCTGGTTTGGTTGCCATCATATGGAAATATGTGGAGAAGTACTGCTTCTCTATTTTTCTTGCAGGGGGTCATATATTTATTTAGTTCAATCTCTGAACATCTTTTAGATCTCCAAGAGTTTTGAGAGAATGTTTAGAAATAACACTGAAAAAAATATGATTTTTATCATTTTGATAAGGCGAGTTATCTTGGTCATATTTTTCATTCTAATATTCTGAAAGACCTTAGAAATAGTATTTCCTGAGAAAATCACTATAGAAGATATTGTTCTTAAATAAATAAGATAAAAATTGATATATAAACATATACACAAAGAGTGAAGCAAGATAAGAAGATATGTAGGTAGATTATTATTAGCTATTTAATGATTAAAAGCAGCCAAATTAATAATTGAGTATAGCAAATATTAGTCTTTATTTTAGTAATTTTTATAAGTATGTGGGCAACATTTCTATTATATTCATTATATTTATTTATTCATGTGGCATTATTTTGGCACATTAAAAACGTATTTGCAGCTTGGCAGAATATCTCAGAAGGTAAATGCAATTGCTGTGTAAGTTTGAAGACGTATTCATCAAACTATTCAACATCAAGTTTACTCAACATATTTATTTTATTCATCTAGCATCATTTTGGCTCATTAGAAACTTCTTTGAAGCTTAGCAAAATATTTTAGAAGGTAAGGATAATTGCTTTGTAAGTTTGAAGACCCAAGATTTATCTCTAGTACCTACATTTGGGGAGAGGACAGACTCCTGAGATTGCAATCTGACCTTCACATTTGTATGATAACATGCATTCATATGTTTTCTTTCATAAAATGCATTCACATGTATTCTTTCACAGTTCATGCACACATGTGTAACAATACAAAAATTAATTAGTGTTGTAAATAAAAATATCTGGCAATATTAAAACTATATATGGTTTACTCCTTTGTAAATATTATCTTTCTTAAATATATCCATTGCTGTCTAAATATGTAGCATCATTCTAAATTCCTAAGTTCTACATAATTTCTTCTATATTATTTTCATTGAATCTTGTTCATAACTGTCTTCTTTTATGTTATAACTTTATATTTTGCACTTGACTTCTGGTTATTAAATTTGTAAAATGTGAGTTGATCATTTTTTCCTCAAAAACTAATCCATTATTAATAAGCAGTACCAAGAATTGTCACCGGAACATGGCAAGCATCACTTAATTATATTTTTTGTTGTTTTTAGGGGCAGCATGTTGTAAAAATTTCAAAACAAGACAGGATAGGTGTAGCAGTTAAATACCTATAGTGTCTATTTCACCGTTTATTTTTTTCCTCTTGGCTGTCTTTTTTATTTCCTAGCTTTAATTGGATTGTCCTTTGTCTCTATGGCTGCCTCAGGTAGTATTTTTCTTTTAAAAATACTAGCTTTGTTAGAAGCCTGGTTTCCAATGGTCTATTGAGGTGATGCTTAGAACTGCCATCCTCTCGTGTACTGATAAGAAAATTCCTCCAAGGCAGCTCAGATGTTTTTATTTCAACATGAGGAATGCTTCTATCTCATTCTGTAATTTAAATCTTAGGGTTTTTTATTATTAACGACAAAGAAACGTTTAAAACATTTTCTATATTCCATTTCTACCTAGTTTATGGTGGCAAGGTTTTTTTTTTGAGAAGGCAAGAATTTTGGAAATAGTTTTTTTTATTACTCACACCTTATAGTAAATACAAAAATAATTAGAAACTTTTGTAGTCAGGATGTACTGCATAACTAATTGGAGTATCTTTTCTCCTGGTGCCAGCTTTGCCCCTGTGGTAGCTCTGCCAGATAATTATCTGTGATCTGCTTAAGTACCATCAGAGACTTCGATGTCACAGTGGAAAATTAAAACTTGAACTTGATTCCAATATTAAGGCTAACCTTCTTCTGATTAAGCCATATTTTATGAACCCATTATTTGTTGTTTTTCTTTTATATGCCAATTTAAGGTGGCTTTCATTTGCCGACCTCTAGGGCCTAGAAGTGGGAGTGGGTGGGTAGGAGAGTAGGGCAGGGGGAGGGTATAGAAGACTTTCAGAATAGCATTTGAAATGTAAATGAAGAAAATATCTAATAAAAAATTGAAAGAAAAGCAAGTTTCTATTCTTAAAAGAATCTATATGAATTTGGGAATATCATCCTCTAATATCAAGAAGCATAGATCCCAGAAGTCATGATGTATGATGTTGGACTTATCCCTGAAACTCCTTGGGAGACAACAGCAATCACAAAGCTGTGGTGGCACACACCTTTAATTCCAGCACTTGGGAGGCAGAGGCAGGCAGATTTCTGAGTTGAAGGTCGGCCTTGACTACAAACTGAGTTTCAAGAAAGCCAGGGCTAGACAGAGAAACACTGTCTGGAAAAAAAACCAAAAACCAAAAACTAACTAACTAACTAAATGAATAAATAAATAAATAAATAAATAAACAAATAAATAAAATTACAGTTTCATGACCTCCTCAGTGTCCGCTCCTTAGCCTTCTAACAAAATGTAGAAAACCCCTACATTCTTTCAAATTGGGTTTTTCTTTAAAATGATTGAAAAGTTTTATCTGTAAGGTTTACATATTTTAATGTTCTTTGAAAGCTGAAAACATGATTGTATAATGTTAATAATTGTTTCTTCCATGTTTGTTTGACTCATAGTAAAATCCCAAGATAGATCAAAAAGATTTTTTTTTAATTTCTATGAAGAGTAATTTGAATTTTTAACCTATCTTGTAGATAATTGAGTACAAAATACATACTATTAGTCAAAATTGCTCAGAAAGTCCCTTGGAATCCCCTAACAAGACATGTTTTTTTCTCATGCCTGGTACTGGGTTTTTGTTTAACTGTAGTTCTTTTGAAAGCGTTGGCATTCCAATGGACTTAAGTGTATGTGCATGTATGTATGTATATATATATATATATATATATATATATATATATATATACACACACACGTTATATGTACATGTATATTTTATGTAATGTATATACACCTACCTAATATATGAAATAATATATTAAACTATATATTATCTTTATATAAATTAAAAATTTTATCACATATGTTATGTATATTATATAGTATTGAAAGACCACAGTGGGGATATCCCCCACTTAAGTCCCGAGATGGCAAACACACCCAAGGAATCACGAGAGACCGTCTTGATGCAAACACACGAGGTAGCTTAATGACATGTCTCATGCAGGAGACCTAGGAATTGACCAAAAGGCCTAGAAGCTAGGGGTTTCTATGCAAAAAAGTTGGGGGCAGGGGAAGAATTGGCATAGTTACACACAGTTGGACAGTTTAAACATCAGTAAATTGAACGTGTAGAGTAGTCTGGACGTCCTTGAATGTCTCTCTCCTATCTTTATGGCTAACCAGTTCCTGGAATGACTTAACAGCAACAGCCTTTGTTCTTTGCCCTTGGCCCAAAAAGCCCTCCTAACTAGCAAGCCGCATGAGTCATGGACCTTGAATTTAATTTTCTTTCAATCCGCTCTTCTTCTACTAAACAATTCTAATCTTAGAATTTCACAGGTCTATTTATCTATGTGGGGAATCATACTCTTTTTCTATCTTAACTATAGGTTGGTATTGACGCTGGAGGACCATAAGCTGCACTGCATTCACTCTATCTTTAACATGGGAACAAAACAGAATAAGAAGGGATAGTAAACAGGACTAGGAAGGGACCCTTCCAGTGAGGCTTGAGGGTCTGGGCATGATGCAGGTGCATGTAAATCATATCTCCGACTGAAACTGGTGAGATGTCTTTGGGGTACCCGGCTCGTTCACTGTAGCCAGTTGTGACCAGACTTTTTTCTGCACTACCTGCAAGCCTTTTAACTTAGCATACAGATTATTATTACAATAAAATATGGGTTCAAACACATCATTTAAGACAGTTATGGGCATGGGAGCCCCATAAAGGATCTCAAAAAAACTAAGGTTGAATCAAGAGGGAGTATTTTTTAGTTCTAAATAGGGCAAAGGGGAAGGAGCACCAAGCTTTGGCCAGTCTCCATGGTTAATTTTGTCAAGATTTCTTTTAGAGTTCTATTTATCTTCTCTACCTGTCCTGAGCTTTGGGGCCTGTATATACAATGTAACTTCTAATCAATCTCTAATATCTTGGCCAGTCCCTGACTTACCTGGGCATTTGTTATTGGACTTGAGTATCCCAAACTGTGGGAAGATTTCTTCTAGGATCTTCTTGGCCATCACATTGGCTGTCTCAGTCCTGGTAGGAAAAGCTTCTGCCCAGCCTGAAAAGGTGTCTATAAACACTATGTACTTGTTGTCATATCTAGCTGGCTTATTTTCTATAAATTTTTCTTCTCAATAGGCCCCTGGCCAGTTGCCCCTGAGCCTCTTAACAAGAGTATAAACAGTGTCCTGTGTTAGCCATAGCACAGGCCTTGTAGCTTTGACTATTTCTTCTGCCAAGTCAGAGTCTTATAACATAGTAGTTGGAGGACCTAAACACACCTTTTAATTTCTTGGCCCCCAGGTGGGTCAAGTAATATAAGTTGGTAACATATTTGTGTCCTACTTCCCATGGGAGGACTAGTTTTCTTTCTTCTGTTTCTACTACTCTATACAGGGTTTCCTTTACCAGTCTTAATTTGTCCATAACTTGATAGTCTTCAGGGGTGTATCTAAAGCTGGTCTCTCTGATGTCATAATAATCTTTAGGCTCCTTGACTGCCAGGATCATTGCTCCTTGGGTCTCCTGTTTGGTGGTTAGATCTGCCATATGATTCTATTTAGCCACAGCATCTTAGGTCTTTCTCTGCAGATGTCAACAGCCTTCTTTTTCTGTATGTTGCTCAATGCAGTGGCAAAAGCATACCGCAAACCTGCTGTTAGTGTAAATGTTGATAGACTTCTCTTTTGCCATTTGTAGACCTCGTATCAAAGCCACAAGTTCGGCTTTCTGGGCCAAAGTCCCTTCAGGGAGGCTGCTGGCCTAGATCATTTGCTTTCTGTCCACCACTGTACTGCTGCCCTCACCTTCCACTTACCTTCAACTAGGAAGTTACTGCCGTCTGTGTCCAGAATGTTAGAGCAGTAATTGAGTCAGTCTTGGGCAGTAGGGTAGCAGGATTGAGGACAGCAGGGGAAGTGAAGGTCACTCATTCAGTGAACAAAAGGCTCTGAAAATGTGTTGTACGGGCGTTGGTCATCCATTGGTCAGGGGGACTGTTGGATAATGTTCTCAAGAGTGTGGGGTGCCACTACAGTTATTTGCTGTCCCAGAGTGAGCTTACCAGCATCCTTTGCAAGCAGAGCTATGGCAGCAATAGCATTCAGGCAAGAAAACCACTGGCTGGCAACAGGGTCTAATTTCTATGATAGGTAAGCCACTGGTCTTTTTCAAGGTCCCAAAGTCTGAGTAAGGACTCCTCTGTCGACCTCTGTTCTCTCTTCGACATGAAGAGTGAAAGGCTTGGTTAGATCAGGCAAGGTCAAGGCTGGCCATCAGTAGAGCCTTTTTAATTTCTTTAAAGGCTTTCTGGTGTTATGGGGTCTACACAAACACCTCCCCTTCCTTGGTTAGGGGGTACAAAGGGCAGCTAAGGTTGCCAACTCAGGTATCTAGAGTCTGCAGAAGCCAGCAGTGCCCAAGAATTTTCTTACTTTCCTTGGTGTAGTTGGGTTGGGGATCTGAGTTAGTCTTTTTCTGGCTTCCTTTAGCCACTGCTTCCCATCTCAAAGGGTGTATCCCAAATAAGTAACTTCGGCCTGGCACAGCTGAGCCTTTTTAGCTGAGGCTCAGTACTCTAACTCACTTAATTCTGTTAAGTACATTGGTTTTCTGTTGGCCAGGTTCCCTGTCTAAGTGCTGTTTTTTGTTTTTTGTTTTTTTGTTTTTTCCTCTCCTACCACTGCGACCAATATTCTAGTCAAATTTTTCTCTTGTCTACAATCCCTCCTGTCTTCTCTTCTTATTACCTTGGTCAGATTGTTGGGCACTTTCTAGCCCCACAGAGATAAAACACCCATCAGAGCCTGGTGGTTAGACTCGCAGGTGCTCCTTACCTGGGACAGGAGAAGCCCCAAGTTGGCTGGATATCTCCCTCACTGGAGCTTAGAACAGACTCACTGCCTGCAGCTCAGGGCAGGGCCTCCGGAGAAGAGAAGACACATGGGGCAGGGAAGGGAGTGCAGCTCTCACAGCTGGCAGCACTGGGCCACTGAAATCTCAAAGTGAAAGCACTTTGTCTGCTAACAAGAGGCACTCTGGTACTGCTGAAACCTGGAGACGGGCAGGTGGGATGTAAGGGAAAGGGAAACATAATTAGGCAAGTATGAGAGGCAGCCAGGGCAGGAGCTCTTGGCTGGCAACTCTCACAGTCTCCTTCCAGCTGGCCCCAGTAGGGGCCAGACATGGGGGGGGGGGCAACTCTGGATGAGAGCCAGGCCCTTCTTGTGGATTGCATCACCTGAGGCAGGTGTCAAGGCCCCTCTCAGGGAGTCGGGCAGTGCCGGCCTGCAGGCCTCACCCCTCCTCTCTTCTTCTTCCACCAGTCCTGCTGGTGATCAGGTGCATGACGATGGTGGGTAAATCGAACTATCGGACACGGTATGCTCATGGGGCCCAGCATGCGGGGTCACGCGGCTTCACAGCTGGCCTCCTCCATTGTGGTGCCTGCAGAACCCAGAAGTGAACAGTAGGTAATGGAAGTTTTGTGTGCTGCTCCACACCAAGCCCCAGCCACGCCTCCCCCACCACAGCTGCAGCCACCACCACCACCACCGCAGAAGTTGGGAGTCCCCAGTCAGGCCTGAGCCCACATCCCGGAGCACTGCCAGCACTGCCAGGTTCGTGCTGGCCCAGGGCGCTGGGGAGCAGGCCTTCCTGTGGGAAAGTAGCACCGAGTATTTTTTGTTTTTGTTTTTGTTTTGTTTTAACTATCACTGACAAATTCATAACAAAAATCAGAAGAAAAAAAAAAAAACAAAAGAACAACAACAACAAAAAAACAGAAACAAAACAAAGACACAAGACACTAGTACGTCTAAACACACGTGTCCGCAGAGGGGGTGGGATTTTACATCCACTCCCTTCCCAGTAGAAGAAGCACTCCATCTCCTTCGTTCTGAAAGACAACAACCAGGCTCTCCTGACTTTTCTTGTCAGGGCGTGGGATTCCACATCAACCCCCCTCCACCCGTGAAACATCTTCCAGGGTTGCAGCCTGCGGCCCTAGGAAGTCTCCTTCCACAGCCACTGGGCCCTTATGGCAGCTGCCAGAAAACTGAAACCAAACACAAACTCAGTGGCACCGCATCAGACAACAGACAACATATAAGACTCACACAAACATACCTCCAAGGGGTCTTAGGGGTTCCTGGGTGTCACGCAGATCTCGGTGGAACCTCCAAATGAAAGACCACAGTGGGGAGATCCCCACTTAAGTCCTGAGATGGTGCACACACCCAAGGAATCACGAGAGACCGTCTTGATGCAAACACACGAGATAGTTTAATGATGGAGCTCCAGGTGGACACATGTCTCACACAGAAGACAGAGGAATCGGCCACGAGGCTCAGAAGCTAGGGGTTTATATACAAAAAAGTTGGGGGCAGGGGAAGAATTGGCAAGGTTACCCACAATTGGACAGTTTAAACATCAGTAAATTGTACGTGTAGAGTGAGGTAACAGCTGAGATAGTCTGGATGTCCTTGAATGTCTCTCTCCTATCTTTATGACTAGCCAGTTCCTGGAATGACTTAACAGCAACAGCCTTTGTTCTTTGCCCTTGGCCCAAAAAGCACTCCTAACTAGCAAGCCGCATGAGTCATGGACCTTCAATTTAATTTTCTTTCAGTATAATTTTACATAAATATACATTTACTTGATTCCCTGAGACTTGATCCAACAATTTTGGTGTTTGTCCTTCATCTCTCCTTCTCCCCCCTGTGAAATGTCTTTCTCTCTTCCCCAATTGGAGATCCTTATCCATTATTCCTTCTTCGACTTCATATAATCTGTATCCTGATATTCTCCTCTTAAATCCTTCCACCTGGGGTCTCTTATTGATTTCCTGTTTTTCTGTGGTTATTCTATGTTGCATAACTCATCTGAAGGTCGGAGGGTTGGAACCACAGATAAGAGAGGTCATAAATTGTTTTGAAGTTAAAGGCAAGCCTTTGTAGCTGAAAGACACTAAACATTTAGGGCACAGAATTCACATGATTTGAGCTGGGTATAAACTGAAAGCCTCCATTTCAGTCTAGCTTTCATGGTATCCAAAAATACTGTGCAACCTGACCAGAGAGACAATGAGTTTTATACACCTGTGACACATATGTCCTACACAAATGGTTAACATGGCAAGATATCTAGAAAGACACAGTAAGCAGCCCTCACTTATTGGTGCTAACTAATAGCTGTCTAACTGGAATCAAAAGCTACTCAACAGGATAGAAATAATACCTGGTATTTGAACCTAGCAGTCTTCTCAAGCCATTAACCTTATATGAACCTTAGAAAAGGATCTCATGCTGCCATTTGCAATACCAGCAATGTTTTACTATGTTCTAAGTCTTGTCCTATACCCATAGATAAGGTTCATTACTGCGCTTCATCTAAGAAGTTTCTGTGGTGATCTGAATGAGTATAGTCCCAAAGCCTCATAGATTTAAATGCTTGGTCAGCACAGAGAGGCAGTATTAAGAAATTAACAGGTATCATCTTGGAAGAAGTGTCTCACTGACAGTGAGCTTTAGAATGTTATTTCATTCTATCTTTTTCTTTCTTCCTTTCTTCCTTTCTTTCTTTCTTTCTTTCTTTCTTTCTTTCCTTCTTTCTTTTTTTTTCTTTCTTTTTCATTTGTTTTTCAAATAAGGATTTTCCATTTATCCCTGGCTGTCCTGGAACTCTCTGTAGACCAGTCTGGCCTCAAACGCACAGAGATCCTCTTGGTTCTGCCTCCCATGTGCTGGGATTAAAGACATGCATCATGTCCCAGTCATTCACTCTGTGCAGCATATGGATTCGATGATACTTCTACTGAACCATGTTTGTCTACAGGACTCTGTGCTTCTGACATGAAAGCAACTGACTTAACCTCTGAAACTGTAAGCAAACTCCAATTAAATCCTCACCTTATAGAGTTGCTGTACTTATGCAGTCTCTTCACAGAAATAGAGCAATGAGTAAGACAAGCCTCTTTTTATAGAAAATGGAGGCCATCACATGATACCAAGGTGATACATAATACAGATATCAACAGATTGTGGGGAATGTAAGCCTCAATGGTTATATCTTTATAATAGCTCCTGTATCTATGGGTCAGGGAAGAGAAAACAGAAAATTTATAAGTAGAGCAGAATACCAGAAAGTGTTTTTCATAAATAATACTGGAACAATGGAAATATCAGTAAACAATCTAATGTGGAAGTGGGGAGAGTAGCCTTAGATTTTTCTAAACCTACTTCATTTAGGGTTCTTACATGCTTCAATCTCCCTTTTAGCCTACAAACCAGAGTTAGGGAAGAAAGAAGATTAATAGAAAAGGGAGTTTTTTGATATGTTTAGTAGTAAAACTTTGGGGTGAATCCTATCTTCATTGTTAGGATAGCAGCAATCCAGTCCGATAGCAAACACAGAACATGAATCCCTAGCAATGAAACTACCCAGTAGAAATCACAAGCCTCTGCCGAGTCAGCATGAGTCAGAGGAACCAGCCAAAATCAGCTGAAATACCATGAAAACTTCTTTGGTGTGTTTCCTTTATGAAGTGCATATCTGCAAAGATTAGGGAAGACTAGTGAAGAAGCAAGACGAGCTAAGTTTTGTGCTGTGTCACATTGTAAGAGTGCCTTTCACTGTCTGTAGCATACTACTTATAATCTTTCCTAACTTGATGGGCCCTTTCAAGCCTCTGCTCCAGCAAAACATCACGTGCCCTCTCAGCAAAATATCCTCTCACATGTCTGCTTCAGCCAAGCATCCTCTCATGAGACAGCTTCCAGGAGAGCATGTGACACAAATGAGTTTCTGAAGAAACCAGAAATTCTCACCTCAGGGAAGTTTGACAGGTGGCTACCTTTCATTATTATTATTATTATTATTATTATTATTATTATTATTATTATCATTACTTTTTACAGTCCAGTCACTGCCTCTCTCCAGGTCTGCCCTCCCATCCTTAATCAAAGAACTACAGGTTCCTAATGATTGCTGGGGATAGAATTAGCCTCTACTGGATATGATTCCCTGTGGGCACACAAGACTTAGGAATCTGACCTGGAGGAAGAGTGAGATTGTCGTGTGTTGTGTGTCCCTAATCCTTAAGCATCTCACCCTGAGACTGACAGGAGTTCAGACCCCTCTCTTCACGCTCTTAGTGTACTTACTCCCAGGCAGGACCGACCTCTACCTCCCCTACCTCTGAAGACTGTTACTTAGTCTTTGGCCAAATTATAGGATCCACTTTGTCGATAATGATAAGAACCTTCCTAGCAGGTTCGTGGAATTCCTCTTCTTATAAATGAAACATTCCTGCCCTAGCCTAAAATGTTTATCCACCCTGGAAATCCCTCCCCATTCTCCAAGATCTATATTCTACCTGGTTACCCCCCCACCCCACCCCCACAAAAAAAGTTGTGCAGTCTCACTGAAGCTGATTCCAGATTATTAATCCATCAGGACTCATGGCTTTCTTAATGTTGCCCCCTCCCCACCTCTGCTCCCCTCACCCTCAAGGACCAGTGGTCAATGACCCACAAGGAAGGAGGGACATACAATTCCCCTTATTGGTTATCCAATCAAAGAGGTAAGCCTTGATATTCGCGGTATATATATATTCTGATATTCTCTCTGTGTGTATATATGTCTGTGAGTGTGTGTGTGTGTGTGTGTGTGTGTGTGTGTGTGTGTGTCTGTGTGTGTCTGTGTGTGTCTGTGTGTGTCTGTGTGTGTCTGTGTAGAAACAATAAGCAAAGAAATTGAGGCTATTAGTTTAAGAGTAGGGACATTCATGGGGTTAGATGGAGGAGACCCGGTGTCTTAGTCAGGGTTTCTATTCCTGCACAAACATCATGACCAAGAAGCAAGTTGGGGAGGAAAGGGTTTATTTGGCTTAAACTTCCATGTTGCTGTTCATCACCAAAGGAAGTCAGGACTGGCACTCAAGCAGGTCAGGGAGCAGGAGCTGATGCAGAAGCCATGGAGGGATGTACTTTACTGGTTTGACTCCCCTGGCTTGCTCAGCCTGCTCTCTTATAGAACCCAAGACTACCAGCCCAGAGATGGTTCCACCCACAAGAGGCCTTTCCCCCTTGATTACTAATTGAGAAAATGCCTTACAGTTGGATCTCATGGAGGCATTTCCTCAACTGAAGCTCCTTTCTCTATGATAACTACAGCTGTGTCAAGTTGACACAAAACTAGCCAGTACACCCTGTATTCTGGAATGAGTAAAGAAATAAAAAGGGTAATATAACTATAGATTACATTATATTAATAGTGCATCAATATTTTTTGAAATGTCCATGAATAAAATATATAGATAAAGTTCTTGAGTACAGCATGCTAAATGCAATGTTTTGTTTTTCCTTGGTGCATTTGTTTTCACAGATGTAGAAGTATATATACTGTATCCAATTGTTAGGGATATAGTTATAGTTCTTACATTAATCTGGTATAAAAATATCCTATAGAATGGGTAAAAAATATTTTAAAGCAGAAAGAGATTGCTAAACTGTCAAGATATTTCTCTTCCATATTTGCTTCTCTCGTCTAACTTTCCTTGACCTCTTGCTCCCTTTCTCCCTCCCTTCTTTTGTTCATTCCCCTCCCTCTTTCATTCATACTGTTCTTTCTTATTTTACATTATTTTGGACAGGGCTTCACAAAGCCCAAGCTAGTTTTAATGTCTTTTTGAAAAAGAATTACATATTTTAATTTTATATTTGTGCACATATACATGGAAATGCCCACCAATCAAGAAAAGGATGTTTTATCCATCGGACCTGAGGCTAGAGGCAGATATGAAGTGCCTGATATTAGTGCTGGAAACTGCACTCCCCAATGTGCTTTAAACTGCTGAACTGTCTCTCCAGATTGTATCATTGAACTTTTTATCTACACCTGCTCTTATATATATGTATAATAATTACGTATTTTCCTCAATTACATTTCCAATGCTATCCTAAAAGTCCCCTACCGCCCCCCACTCCCCTACCCACCCATTCCCATTTTTTGGCCCTGGCGTTTCCCTGTACTGGGGCATATAAAGTTTGCCTGTCCAATGGGTCTCTCTTTCCAGTGATGGCCGACTAGGCCATCTTTTGATACATATACAGCTAGAGACAAGAGCTCCAGAATACTGGTTAGTTCATAATGTTGCACCTACAGGGTTGGAGATCTCTTTAGCTCCTTGTATACTTTCTCTAGATCCTCCATTGAGGGCCCTCTGATCCATCCAATAGTTGATTGTGAGCATCCACTTCTGTGTTTGCTAGGCCCCGGCCTAGTCTCACAAGAGACAGCTATATCAAGGTCCTTGCATCAAACGCTTGCTAGTGTATGCAATGGTGTCATCGTTTGGAGGCTAATTATGGGATGGATCCCTGTACTCACTGATAAGTGGATATTAGCCCAGAAACTTAGTATAGCGAGATATAAGATACAATTTGCAAAACACATGAAACTGAAGAAGAACGAAGAACAAAGTGTGGACACTTTGCCCCTTCTTAGAATTGGAAACAATCACCCATGGAAGGAGTTACAGAGACAAAGTTTGGAGATGAGACAAAAGGGTGGACCATCTAAAGACGCCTGCTCTTTTAATGGATCTAATTACAATGTAAAACTGACTAGAAACACCACTACTCATACTCAACCCTAACTCTTCTTTCTACAATTCATTCAATCATAAACAAAGAAAAAACCCTAGAAGGTCATACTAAAGCCACGTCAATCATTGTTGTTCTAATGCTCCATGTCCCAATAGCTTCATATATTAAAACAGCAATGTACAAACTCCTTATAAGTACCATCCCCATAGTCATGTTCTGATTATTTCCATGAATCATTGTTCTAGCTTATCTCTCTGATGTTGTGACAAAACACTGAACAAAAGCAACTTAGGAGAAAAAGAAGGGTTTAGTCTAGCTTCTAGGTTTAAGTCCATCACCAAGAAAGAACACAGTAAGATCCCAATATAGGAATT
This sequence comes from Mus musculus, assembly GCF_000001635.26. Lineage (NCBI taxonomy): Eukaryota > Metazoa > Chordata > Mammalia > Rodentia > Muridae > Mus > Mus musculus. Next base: position 23,818,380 of record NC_000081.6, on the reverse strand, counting down.
TGGAAGTAGGAGTTGATGTAGAGACCATAGAGGCATGCTTCTTCCTAGTTTACTATTCCTGATTTTCTCACATTATCCTTTTCTTCCATCCATTCAACCCAGACATACCTGGTATTTTGTAATGTATTATTAACTCATCTATTACCCATTTTTCTCTTCAACTGTCCCTAAACACCCACAGGATGCTCACTAGCAAGTTCCTCTCTCTCTCTCTCTCTCTCTCTCTCTCTCTCTCTCTCTCTCTCTCTCTCTCTCTGTGTGTGTGTTTTCCTATCCAACCAAATCTAGTTATTTGTACCCTTTTGTACAAATGCAGGAGGAGAGATCCAGTGGAACTCAGGGAATCTACCAATGGCCATATTTTTTTTTTTGCTTTTCATTTAAGAAATGAATTGTCCGATTCTAAATTGGCAAAATTAACTGGAATCATGCCACAGTTCAGTCCATAAAATACCACAATTCAAATAACTGTGAAATAGTATAAGCTATATTTCTGCATCCAAGCCTACTAATGAGAACATAAATAGTGAAAGAAAAGTTGTTTTTCTTGTTTGGAGTTTATTAGCAAGGTTGGCATACTTTAAAACTATTTTTAATAAAATGGATTTGATGCCAGAAAACATTCAGAATTTTTTTCAGTTTAACAGTAAGTTACTAAAATTCTGCAAAATCAGCAGTTTATCATGGCTTCTGCAAATAAGTATTACCAGAAGTAATAGAGTGAACACTTTAATTTGAATACTGGATAACTAATGCATGATAGTTTTTCATATAAGTCTGTCCCAGGCAATATTTATGACATGATTATTCTATAAAATGAAGCATTATTAATTTGAAATTCAAATTTCATTTGCCCTGTATTTTTATTTTGCTAAGGTTTTTGACATTGTAACAAATGACCGTGAAAAGGCATTGGCTTAGCAGTTAAGAGCAGAGTTTATGCTTTAGGAAGTCCTGAGTTTGCTTCCCAGTGCCTATGTAACTTAGCTCACAATCTTTTGAAGCTTCCGATGGGGAACACTTCCCAAAGCTGTAAGTATGAGGAGAGTATCCCAGAAGTTTTCTTCTTAAAGGGAAGTCTTTCAAATAAATGTCCAATTTTAGCCTTTGGATCATAATTGTAGTTTTCTGGGCAATTTTCTGTCTTCCAAGTACAAAGGATCTACCTTTGTTTTACTGCACTAGTCTTTGTAAAACATACTCCTTTGCCATTTTCTAGGCAAATTGCACTGCTAGAACGACCCACTTTTCGCCTGGATTCTTATAGAGCACACTGTTAATCTCAGCATTCTGGAGGCAGAGGCAGGCAAAAAATCTCTGACTTCGAAGCCAGCCTGATATACAGAGGATATTGCACAACATCCAAAAAACATAAAACATACAAAAACAATAAAAACAAAATAAAAATCCTGCTTCTCTGACTATCAGGTCTGATATTCATTCTAAAATAGGCTAACAGCTGGCAGCAAGAATTCTACTTCAAGCCTGAATACTATGCTTATTTATTAGTCTCCAAATTAATTTACCTTTAACCTTTAAGTGTATGCCCTAATAGCTTTTTGAAGACAAGGAGAAAATGCAAAGAGTTTTATTTTTGTCCTAATATAACACAAATCCTCTCTGTTTAAATTCCTAGTAGGGTTATTGTAACAATAACATTTACTGCTTACATTTCTGTCAGGACCCTATTCTGCATTTTCAGCTGATTCAGCATTATTGTCTTTTTTTTTTTTTTTTTTTTTTTTTTTGGACTGGGTTTCTCTGTATAGCCCTGGCTATTCTGGAACTCACTTTGTAGACCAGGCTGGCCTCAAACTCAAAATCTGCCTGCCTCTGCCTCCAAAGTGCTGGGATTAAAAGCATGTGCCACCACCCCCCAGCTCAGCATTACCGTCAAACAGCATTCTGGCTGTTCTTTAGCTAGTAGCAATAAAGTCTTCGAAGTGCCTGCCATAAAGCTATGCCAAATGCATAAAAATCATGTGCTGAGGTTTAGATTATTCATAGCAAATGATTATCACTTTTCTGAAAACAAACTACTGCTTGTTAATTTTGTGTTGATGGACAAAATATCTAATCATGTTACTTAAGGTAGGAAATGTTTTGGGTAACATAGACTCAAAACCTTCATTATATTATGTGGAGGCAGAATGATAACATAAGACATACCCTATTTTAACAAAGAGGAATGAGACAGGAAATCAATTTGGAAGATATACACTCAACGAACTACTAGTGATTTGCTTTATCCAACTAGCCATGTGCTTCCATGGCTTTAGAATCTTCCAACACACTGCCACCATTTAAAAAGCAATCACTAAATGCATAATCTTAATGGAGACATGGTGTAGTGGAACTGTGACAAACTCTTATTTGCCCACTATTGGAGAACTCTCATCTCTGTGATTCTCAACATAAACACAATGTATGCTGAATTATAATTTAATGTTAAAATAGAATCTAAACCAAATAAATAGCATTTTAGACAGTCATTTTTTCAAGTTATAACTTTTTAATTAGGTATTTTCTTTATTGACACTTCAAATGTTATCCCCTTCCCTAGTTTTGTCTTCGAAAACCCTCTATCCCTTCCCCCCTCCCCCTGCTCACCAACTCACCCACTCCTGCTTCCTGACCCTGACAGTCCCCAACACTGGGGCCTAGAAACTTCACAGAAGCAAGGGCTTCTCCTCCCATTGATAACCACCTAGACCATCCTCTGCTACTTATGCAGCTAGAGCCACAAGTCCCTCTGTGAATTTTCTTTTATTGGTGCTTTAGTCCCGTGGAGCTCTGGAGATACTGGTTAGTTCAGATTATTGTTCCTCCTATGAGGCTGCAAACCCCTTCAGCTCCTTGGATACTTTCTCTAGCTCCTTCATTGGTGTCCCTGTGCTCTGCTCAATGGATGGCTGTGAGCATCCACTTCTGCATCTGTCAGCCACTGGCAGAACGTCTCAGGAGACAACTATACCAGGCTTATGTCAGCAAGCTCTTTTTGGCATCCGCAATAGTGTCTGGATTTGGTGGTTGTTTATGGGATGGATCCCCAGGCGGGGCAGTCTCTGGAGGATCATTCCTTCAGTCTTTGCTTCACACTTTGTCTCTGTAACTCCTTCCATGGGTATTTTCTTCCCCATTCTAATAAGAAGCAAAGTGTCCACAGTTCAGTCTTCCTTCTTCTTGAGTTTCATGTGTTATGAGAATTGTATCTTGGGTATTCTCAGCTTCTGGGCTAATATCCACTTCTCAGTGAGTACATATCATGTGTGTTCTTTTGTGATTGGGTTACCCCACTCAGGATGAGATCCTTCAGACAGAGAGTCTTACTTGATTGTATTTTTATTATTTTAATATTTTATAAATCATTTAAATTAGATTTTTGGTCTGATGATATATATGGTACTTTTCTAATATATATGAAAATATATGCACGGCACTGCATTAAAGAATGCATATACTATTCATTACCTGACAGAGATGAAGTTTCTCTAACTGTACAAATCTCTATCAGGCCCTTGTTTGTGAACAGTTGTTTATTCTCTTGTAGTTAATTTACCAGTCTTCAAAATTTTATTAGGCAAACATGTTTGTGTCCATAATTTATCATACATCTACTTTGTTCTTAAACACAATATGAATATTCTATTTTCTAATGGATTCCATGCCAACATTCTTTCACTGTCTTCATGAATTTTCTCAACATGAGTAGCAGCATATTTTCCTCAAATACTGGAAAACTCTCTAAAACCTGTCAGTATCATGGTGAGGGAAGCAAGGTAAAAGTACCATGTGATTGGCTTGCTAATTGCCACCACCTTCAAAAATATGCATTCTCCCCCGGGTGTGGCAGTCTCTAGATGGTTCATCCTTTCATTTCAACTCCAAATTTTGTCTCTGTAACTCCTTCCATGGGTGTTTTGTTCCCAATTCTGAGAAGGGGCAAAGTGCCCAGACTTTGGTCTTCGTTCTTCTTGAGTTTCATGTGTTTTGGAAATTGTATCTTATATCTTGGGTATTCTAAGTTTCTGGGCTAATATCCACTTATCAGTGAGTACATATTGTGCAAGTTCTTTTGTGATTGGGTTACCTCACTCAGGATGATGCCCTGCATGTCCATCCATTTGCCTAGGAATTTCATAAATTTATTTCTTTAATAGCTGAGTAGTACTCCATTGTTTAAATGTACCACATTTTCTGTATCCATTCCTCTGTTGGGGGAGATCTGGGTTCTTTCCAGCTTCTACCTATTATAAATAAGGCTGCTATGAACATAGTGGAGCATGTGTCCTTCTTACCGGTTGGGACATCTTCTGGATATATGCCCAGGAGAGGTATTGCAGAATCCTCCGGTAGTACTATGTCCAATTTTCTGAGGAACTGCCAGACTGATTTCCAGAGTTGTTGTACAAGCTTGCAATCCCACCAACAATGGAGGAGTGTTTCTCTTTCTACACATCCTTGCCAGCATCTGCTGTCACCTGAATTTTTGATCTTACCCATTCTGACTGGTGTGAGGTGGAATCTCAGGGTTGTTTTGATTTGCATTTCCCTGATAATTAAGGATGCTGAACATTTTTTTTAGGTGCTTCTCAACCATTCTGTATTCCTCAAGTGAGAATTCTTTGTTTAGCTCTGAGCCCCATTTTTTAATTGTTATTTGATTTTCTGGAGTCCACCTTCTTCCATTCCATAATCAATCTCCAAACGCTGACACTATTGCATACACCAGCACGATTTTGCTGAAAGGACCCTAATATAGCTGTCTCTTGTGAGGCTATGCCTGTGCCTGGCAAACACAGAAGTGGATGATCACAGTCAGCTATTGGATGATCACAGGGCCCCCAATGGAGGAGCTAGAGAAAGTATCCAAGGAGCTAAAGGGGTCTGCAACCCTATATGTGGAACAACAATATGAACTAACCAGTACCCCCAGAGCTCCTGTCTCTAGCTTCATATGTAGCAAAAGATGGCCTAGTTGGCCATCATTGGGAAGAGAGGCCCCTTGGTCTTGCAAACTTTATAAGCTTCAGTACAGGGGAACACCAGGTCCAAGAAGTGGGAGTGGGTGGGTAGTAGATTGGGGAGGTGAGGGTATGTGGGACTTTTGGGATAGCATTTGAAATGTAAATGAAGAAAATACCTAATTAAAAAATATGTATTCTCAGTCTAAGGTATTGTCTCAGATTAGTCTTTTTCCATCATCAAAGATAATGTATCATAATTTACCAAAGAATGCTCATGCTGTTAGTTGACAAAAACAGTGCATATTTCTATCACTGTATCTCATGAATCCAGTAATAAACATGACAATGTTACATAAATTATTATTTCATGGGCTATGACATAGATGAGATAAAAAGCATACAACTTTTGAATAATCCAAACATGGGGTAACCAAAATTCTAGGCAGAATCACAGTTAATTTGAATTACATAAAATATTTCAAATAAATGACAGTTTCCAAACAAATTTTCAAAAAGCATCATTTTTTTTTCATAAGATAGTTTTACCAAAGTTTTCTTAGTGGCCTATTAAATGTTATCTTTTTGAGTATTTGACAATGGTTACAGACATGATAAACTGTATCCACGCTTAATGCCATTTCGCAGAGGAATAAACTGAGATTAATTTTCTCTGTATCCCATATGTGATAAACTGCAAAGTTAAATTTTGTAGTATGTTTTGCTTGACTAAACAAATTATTCTTGTTGTAGTGGTTATTGTTACTGACTTTCAGATATGCATTTCAGAAAATAGGAAACAGAGAACAAAATCAAAAATTAAACTTGTAAATATATTTAATAACTTCTATAAAGATGACATCTTTAAAGTACTATGTAGAAAAGGGCACTATATTCAACATGTGCATATTACATGTAAATTAAATTTGCATGATATTGTTATTATTATTACTATTACTATTACTATTATTTTGTAGAAGTCTACAACTGTACTGTGAAATGTTGGACTAACCTGAACCCTCTATGATATATTTGTTAGAACTGCATCTACTCAGCAAAAGTGGATCAAGATTGTCTGGCTTTCCTGCTAAGCATCTCTGTAATATGACAAAACACTGTAATGATGTAAGCCCAGAAGTGAAGAAGAAAGTGGGTCCATTCAGAGCCAGTTCCAGCTAAGAAAGAAGCTCCTGTAACGCCACCTGGAAGGAGCACAGTAAGCTCAGATGAGTGGGAGGGTTGCACAGTGCAAAACAGAAATCACTTTAAATAAACCATGAAGCGAGATAAAGACTCCAAACCTGGACTCTTGAAGTTAACTAGAAGGTGAGTTTATTTAATGATTAATAAATAGAGAACAGCTGTAATTCTTTTTTCCCCAATCTTCTACTACAGAATTTATTGTATGAAACCCAGAGACACTGAAGAAATAGCTTACATAGAGAATCGGGTGGAGTCTACATTTTAAATATTACTTCATCTGTTACTTTCCCTGCTTTTTTAAATTGTTATTTTTTAAGTACAGTAAGATATATTTTTAATTTTTTTTAATTAGGTTTTTATTTCAATTACATTTTCAGTGCTATCCCAAAAGTCCACCACACCCTCCCCTACCCATTCCCCCACCCACCCACTCCCACTTGGCCCTGGCGTTCCACTGTATTGAGGCATATAAAGTTTGCAAGACCAATGGGCCTCTCTTTCCACTGATGGCAGACTAGGCCATATTCTGATACATATGCAGCTAGGGACACGAGCTCTGGGGGTACTGGTTAATTCATATTGTTGTTCCACCTATAGGGTTGCAGACCCCATTTAGCTCCTTGGGTACTTTCTCTAGCTCCTCCATTGGGGCCCTGTGTTCCATCCAATAGCTGACTGTGAGCATCCACTTCTGTGTTTGATAGGCCCCGGCATAGTCTCACAACCTACAGCTATATCAGGGTCCTTTATGCAAAAACTTTCCTGTTGTATGCAATGGTGTCAGCATTTGGTGGCTGATTATAGGATGGATTCCAGGGTGTGGCTGTCTCTAGGTGGTCCATCCTTTGGTCTCTGCTCCAAACTTTGTCTCTGTAACTCTTTCCATGGGTGTTTTGTTAACCTGTTCTAAGAAGAGGCAAAGTATTCACACTTTGATCTTCTTTCTTTTTCAGTTTCATGTGTTTCCCAAATGCATCTTATATCTTGAGTATTCTAAGTTTCTGGGCTAATATCCACTTATCAGTGAGTATATAACATGTGAGTTCTTTTGAGATTGGGTTACTCACTCAGGATGATGCCCTCCAGGTCCATCCATTTGCCTAGAAATTTCATAAATTTATTCTTTTTAATAGCTGAGTAGTACTCCATTGTGTAAATGTACCACATTTTCTGTATCCATTCCTCTGTTGAGTGGCAGGTGGGTTCTTTCCAGCTTCTGACTATTATAAATAAGGCTGCTATGAACATAGTGGAGCATGTGTCCTTCTTACCGGTTGGGACATCTTCTGGATATATATGCCCAGGAGAGGTATTGCTAGATCCTCCGGTAGTATTGTGTCCAATTTTCTGAGGAACCTCCAGACTGATTTCCAGAGTGGTTGTACAAGCCTACCGAATGGCAGAGAAGCACCTGAGAAAAATTTCAACATCCTTAATCATCAGGGAAATACAAATGAAAACAACCCTGAGATTCCACCTCACACCAGTCAGAATGGCTAAGATCAAAAATTCAGGTGACAGCACATGCTGGCGAGGATGTGGAGAAAGAGGAACACTCCTCCATTGTTGGTGGGAAGATATTTTTAAAACCATTTCAGAAAACTCATCACGTAAGTATGAATCACTATCAAAATACTACCGTTATGGAATGCATGACTGTTATTTTCCTCCTTATCATATCTGAAATATAGATGTGTTTTAACATTTTTTTGTTCCAGTCAACCATGAGGCAGTAATCACAAAGATGCCAATTACAGAGTATATTGAGACATGTCATATTATCTAACAGTATTAATTATTTGCATTACTGACAGCACATGAATGAAATTAATTTCCTCTCACTGGCTTTAAATTTTGAAAATATAATTTAAAATTGTAAATTTTATAAGACAGTGAACTAGAGGTACCAATACTAGAAATTACAATATTAGATAAAAAATGACATTATTTTCAAAACAGAGGTTTTAAAAGGACAAAATAATCATTGTTTCAGTGCACATCACATACCCTTATAACCTGCATGACTCCTCCAAGTGGCACGTCTCTACTTCTGTCATACCTGAGAATCCAACTAGTCAGATCACTGCATGCTGTCTCAGTCTTTTGGTCTTCATAGTGCATCAATTCTGTTGATTTGAAGAGCCTTGTTTCCTGGTGTCCTCCATCCCCTCAGGCTCTTAAATTCTTCTGATTATTCTGCATGATTCTCTGAGACCCCAGGGGAATGGTTTCATGGATACATTCTCTTTGGGGCTCAGTATTCAGAAGTCTCTCATTCTCTGCCTAATGTCTCATAATTCTCTGCGTAAGGTCTTGGTGATTATTCCTAGCTATTGCAGGAGCAAGATTCTCTGATTCTGTCTGAGTAATGTGCTAATCTATGTAAAATGTCATTAAATGCTATTTTATTACTATATTTTTGGAGCAGTTTAGCCAACTTTACTAGGACATCTAGTATAAGATTCTTGCTCACCCAGTCAGTGTAGGTTTAGGCATGGATCTTTTCTTGTAGAGGGGGCCTTAAGTAAAATCAAATATTGGTTGGTTATTCTCATGAGTCTTGTACCACCATTGCTATGGCATGTTTTACAGGCTGGACACCATTATAGATCAAAGCATTTGTGTGTGGGTTGGTGTTTAATTGTATAGTATGTCTTCTAGTACAAAAACAAAAACAAAAACAAAAAGACACACAAATAGCAACAACAACAACAACAACAACCAAACCAAACCAGAACCACAACACAAACACTAGAATGTAAGCCATGGAATGTAGAATGTTGTAAAGACTCTTTGTAGGCACCAGCTTGACCTTTCTATGTTTAATGAAATGTGTAGGTGTTGCCTTTAGAATGTTACAATGCAGCCTTGCCATCAGTTTGTGGACAAACAGAAATTGTCATAGCAACAGCTTAGACACCCATGGTAACATTTTGGTCAACAACAAAATTATATGCAACCCAATACTAGTACTGAGCTCTTCGCTTGGTGATAAGAAATGTTCAGTAGGATCTATGTCTTTGCTGTTTTGTGAAATCATTTAGACTCCATACATATGTAGATTTTATTAGTGTAATCTGTGTGTGTGTGTGCACACGTGCATACATGCATATGTGTGTATACTATAGGTTTCCATACTACATTTGATATAGACCTTAATTTTAACTGTCATTTCCTGTATTCCCTCCATTGTCCTCTCTTTCCTGGTGTTCTCCACTTGATGTTCTCATGTAGCTTCACTCCAGTCCACTGATTCCTGACTATCTATATTGTATTTCCCGTTCTTAGGGAGTTGTATTTTTCCCCTCCAGTCCCTTCTCTATATCTAATATCTGTGGTTCTTTCGCTTATAACTTGGCTATTCTTGACTTAACTGCTAATATCTTCAAATAAGTGAATGCATAACAGGTGTCTGGATTATCTCATTCAGGGTAATTTCTCTAGTTCCATACACTTTTCTGCAAAGTCATGATGCCATTTTTTTAAATGGTTGAGCAATACACCATAGTGTAGATGTATCACATTTCTTTATCCTCTCTTTTGTTTAGGGACATCTAGGTTGTTTCTAGTTTCTGGCTGTTACATAATTGAGTAGCAATGAATATGGCTGTGTAAGTTTCTCTATGGTAGAATGAAGTGTCCTTTGCCCAATATCTGCCCAGTAGTGGTATAGCTGGATCCTAAGGGATTGATTCACAGTTACTGGCCACACTGCTTTTTATGATAGCTATAATTTATTTTTTAATTACTCTGGTAATGAGAAAAATTAGAAATATATATAACAATGCCTGATGGTATTTGAAAATCTCCTGAATGTAGTTACCCATATTATTTCAAAGAGATCAATTGATTGTTCACTATACAATAAATGAAACTTCCTACTTTTCACATTTACAACATCAAGGGGGTTAGGGGGACCCTATAGAAAGTAACAAAGACTTGAGAGGTGAGAGACTCTCAGGGCTTAAAATGAGGGACCTTAGATGAAGTACCCTACAGTAGGGAGAGGGAACTTGTAGAATCTACCTCTAGGAGAACGATAGGTCATCAAGTAGAGAGATGGGGTTGCCATCCCATAGTCAAAAACTCTGATCCAGAATTGTTCCTGTCTAAAATAACTGGAGAGACAAAAATGGAGAATAGCCTGAGGGAAAGGAAGTCCAGTGATAAGTCCAACTTGGAATCCATCTCAAAGAGAGGCTCCAAGACCTGACATTATTACTAATTCTATGGTGTGCTTACAGACAAGAGCCTGCCTGCATAGCTATCCTCCAATAGGTCCAACAAGCAGCTGTCTGAGACAGATGCAGATACTTATACCCAACCAATGGACTGAAGTCAGGGATACCTCTGGTTGAATTAGGGAAAGGCTGGAAGAATTAAGGAAGAGGGCAATCTCATAGGAAGACCAGCAGTCTCAAGTAATCAGAACTCCAGAGATTTCTGAGATACTGAGTCACCACTTAGGCAGCACACACTAGCTTGTCCAAGGCCCTGACACCTATACAGCAGAGGACTGCCTGGTCTGACCTCAGTGAGTGCCTAACCATAGAGAAACCTGAGGGCCCAAGAATGGGGGAGGCCTGGTGGAAGGGGTTGGGGGCAGGAAGTTGGGACATCCTCTTAGAAACAGGGGGAGGAGGAATGGGATGAGGAACTGTGAGAGGGGAGTCCTGGAGTGGGGTAAAGACTGGACTGTAAGAAAATAAATGTAACAGGAAAAAATAATAAAATTATACTGTGGTTTAAAACAAAGATTGTGAGCATTCTTAAATCCTGTTAAATACTAATTTGGGACATGACAAAATAGCTTCCCCCTTGCACAAAGGCAGTATTGAGACAAAAATAAGAGATTGTGGAAAACCAGTATCCTTTTTTTTACAGGTTCCTAAACAGCACCAGGCCCATAGTAACAAAGCATCAACATTCAACTCCAGTGACAACTCACATGTTGGCTTCTGTAAACTGGTAATGTCTTATGGACCATTATATGACCTACTACAGTCCATGAAGTAGAAATCCTGAAGATGTGGAAAGTAGACTAGTGGCAACAAATTTAGCTACCATGTGTAAAGAACTAGGTTAAATTTCCATTATCAAAACAAGTGTAAAAAATAATTAGTCTTAGTGGGAGTACAGTAATTGATTTATTGATATATTCATTCATTTAGCAAGTATTTACCATTTGAATTTGAGATTGTATAATTCTGGTATTGAGCTGAAAAAGATAACAGTTATGTATTTGTATTTTAAAATCTGCACTGTCACTCAATACATTTAATAAATGGATATTATAATTCATGATGAATACAAAGATTAAATTACATTGAGGGAAATGAATTTAATGATGTATTCAAGAGAGTCTCAAAAACAGTGTGTTGAAATTCACAGCTTAACTAGATTTTTCCAACTAATGAGAAAGAGTCGAGATGACTTTCAGAACTCCACTTCACTATTTAGAGTAATAGAACACAGATAAGGGAGACATTATCATTGGCAATGGATAAAAATTTTATTATAAGATATTAATAGAAATTAAGTGTCAGCTTGAAATTATATGGATGGACCCCATTTTCATTTTTGCTTTACTGTTTCTTTGCTGTTCTTCTTATTATTTGTTGATTGTTTGATTCAAACAGGGTCTTGCTATTTACCTAGGTAAATCATGCCAAACCTCAAAAATTAGGTTATCTTATGATGGTAAACATATAACAGGAAACGTATAACTGGCTATTATAAATAAGGCTGCTATGAACATAGTGGAGATTTGTCTTTCTTACCAGTTGGAACATCTTCTAGATATATGCCCAGGAGAGGTATTGTGGGATGCTTCAGTTGTACTATGTCCAATTTTCTTAGGAACCGCCAGACTGATTTCCAGAGTGGTTGTACAAGCTTGTAATCCCACCAAAAATGGAGGAGTGTTCCTCTTTCTCCACATCCTCGCCAGCATCTGCTGTCACCTGAATTTTTGGTCTTAGCCATTCTGACTGGTATGAGGTGGAATCTCAGGGTTGATTTGATTTGCATTTCCCTGATGATTAAGGATGCTGAGCATTTTTTCAGGTGCTTCTCAGCCATTCAGTATTCCTCAGGTGAGAATTTTTTTGTTTAGCTCTCAGCCCCATTTTTATAACGGGGTTATTTAATTTTCTGGAGTCCACCTTCTTGAGTTCTTTATATATATTGGATATTCTTCCCCTATCTGATTTAGGATAGGTAAAGATCCTTTCCCAATCTGTTGGTGGTCATTTTGTCTTATTGATGGTGTCTTTTGCCGTGCAGAAGCTTTGCAGTTTCATGAGGTCCCATTTGTCCATTCTCAATCTTTCAGCACAAGCTATTGCTGTTCTATTCAGTGATTTTTTTCACCTGTGCCCAAATATTCCCCACTTTCTCCAGTATAAGTTTCAGTGTCTCTGGTTTTATGTGAAGTTCCTTAATCCACTTAGATTTGACCTTAGAACAAGGAAATAGGAATGGATTAATGCACATTCTTCTACATGATAACCGACAGTTGTGCCAGCACCATTTTTTGAAAATGCTGTCTTTTTTTCCACTGGATGGTTTTAGCTCCCTTGTCGAAGATCAAGTGACCACAGGTGTGTGGGTTCATTTCTGGGTCTTCAATTCTATTCCATTGGTCTACTTGTTTGTCGCTATACCAGTACCATGCAGTTTTAATCACAATTGCTCTGTAGTACAGCCTTATGTCAGGCATGGTGATTCAAACAGAGGTACCTTTATCCTTTAGAAGAGTTTGTGCTATCCTAGTTTTTTTTTATTTTTTTTTTTTTATTCCAGATGAATTTGGGGATTGTCATTTCTATTTCATTGAAGAATTGAGTTGAAATTTTTATGAGGATTGCATTGAATCTGTAGATTGCTTTTGACAAAATAGCCATTTTCACTACATTGATCCTGCCAGTCCATGAGCATGGGAGATCTTTCCATCTTCTGAGATATTCTTTAATTTTTTTCTTCAGAGATTTGAAGTTCTTATCATACAGATCTTTCACTTCCTTAGTTAGAGTCACACCAAGGTATTTTATATTATTTGTGACTGTTGAGAATTTCTTTCTCAGCCTGTTTATTCTTTGTGTAGAGAAAGGCCAAGGACTTGTTTGAGTTAATTTTATATCCAGCTACTTTACCGAAGCTGTTTATCAGGTTTAGGTATTCTCTGGTGGAAATTTTAGGGTCACTTATGTATACTATCATATCATCTGCAAAAAGTGATATTTTGACTTCTTCCTTTCCAATTCGTATCCCTTGATCTCTTTTTGTTGTCGAATTGCTCTGGCTAGGACTTCAAGTATAATGTTGAATAGGGAGGGAGAAAGTGGGCAGCCTTGCTTAGTCCCTGATTTTAGTGGGATTGCTTCCAGCTTCTCACCATTTACTTTGATGTTGGCTACTGGTTTGCTGTAGATTGCTTTTATCATGTTTAGATATGAGCCTTGAATTCCTGATCTTTCCAAGACTTGGATCATGAATGGGTGTTGGATTTTGTCAAATGCCTTCTCAGCATCTAAGGGGATGATCATGTGGTTTTGTCTTTGAGTTTGTTTATATACTGGATTATGTTGATGGATTTCCATATTTTGAACCATCCCTGCATCCCTGGGATGAAACTACTTGGTCAGGATAAATGATTGTTTTGATATGTTCTTGGATTCATTTAGCAAGAATTTTATTGAGTATTTTTGCATCGATATTCATGAGGGTAATTGTTCTGATTCTCTATCTTTGTTGGGTCTTTCTGTGGTTTAGGTATTAGAGTAATTGTGGTTTCATAGAATGAGTTGGGTAGAGTAACTTCTGCTCCTATTTTGTGGAATAGTTTGTGAAGACCTGGAATTAGATCTTCTTTGAAGGTCTGATAGAACTCTATACTAAACCAATCTGGTCCTGGGTTTTTGTTGTTGTTGTTGTTGTTGTTGTTGTTTGTTTGTTTGTTTGTTTGTTTGTTTTTTTGGTATGGAGACATTAATGGTTGCTTCTATTTCTTTAAGGGATATAGGACTGTTTAGATCATTAACATGATCCTGATTTAACTTTAGTACCTGGTATCTGTCTAGAAATTTGTACTTTTTATCCAGGTTCTCCAGTTATGTTGAGTATAGCCTTTTGTAGAAGGATCTGACGGTGTTTTGGATTTCTTCAGGATCTGTGGTTATGTCTCCCTTTTCATTTCTGATTTTGTTAATTAGGATGCTGTCCCTGTGCCCTCTCATGAGTCTGGCTAAGGGTTTATATATCTTGTTGATTTTCTCAAAGAACCAGCTCCTCCTTTGGTTGATTCTTTGAATAGTTCTTCTTGTTTCCACTTGGTTGATTTCACCCCTGGGTTAGATTATTTCCTGCTGTCTAATCCTCTTGGGTGAATTTGCTTCCTTTTGTTTTAGAGCTTTTAGGTGTGTTGTCAATCTGCTAGTGTGTGCCCTATCTAGTTTCTTTTTGGAGTCACTCAGAGCTATGAGTTTTCCTCTTAGAAATGCTTTCATTGTTTCCCATACGTTTGGGTATGTTGTGGCTTCATTTTCATTAATCTCTAAAAAGTCTTTAATTTCTTTCTTTATTCCTTCCTCGACCAATGTATCATTGAAAAGTGTGTTGTTCAGTTTCCACATTAATGTTGGTTTTCTATTATGTTGTTATTGAAGATCAGCCTTAGTACATGGTAATCTGATAGGATGCATGAAACAATTTCAAAATTTTGTATCTGTTGAGGCCTATTTTGTGACCAATTACGTGGTCAATTTTGGAGAAGGTACCATGAGGTGCTGAGAAGAAGGTATATCCTTTTGTTTTAGGATAAAATATTCTGTAGATATCTGTTAGATCCATTTGTTTCATAACTTCTGTTAGTTTCACTATGTCCCTGTTTAGTTTCTGTTTCCATGATCTGTCCATTGATGAAAGTTGTGTGTTGAAGTCTCTCCCTATTATTGTTAGAGGTGCAATTTGTGCTTTGAGCTTTACTAAAGTTTTGTTAATGAATGTGGCTGCCCTAGTATTTGGAGCATAGATATTCAGAATTGAGAGTTCCTCTTGGGAGATTTTACCTTTGATGAGTATGAAATGTCCCTCTTTGTCTTTTTTGATGACTTTGGGTTGGAAGTCGATTTTATTATATATTAGAATAGCTACTCCAGCTTGTTTTTTCAGACCACTTGCTTGGAAAATTGTTTTCCAGCCTTTCATTCTGAGGTAGTGTCTGTCTTTTTCCCTGAGATGGGTTTCCTGTAAGCAGCAGAATGTTGGGTCCTGTTTGTGTATGCAGTCTGATAGTCTATGTCTTTTTATTGGGGAGTTGAGTCCATTGATATTAGGAGATATTAAGGAAAAGATTAATAATTGTTGCTTTGTATTATTTTTGTTGTTAAAGTTGGCATTCTGTTCTTGTGGCTGTCTTCTTTTAGGTTTGTTGAAGGATTACTTTCTTGCATTTTCTAGGACGTGGTTTCTGTCTTTGTATTTTTTTTTCTGTAATTATCATTTGAAGGGCTGGATTCGTGGAAAGATAATGTGTTGGTTTTATCGTGGAATACTTTGGTTTCTCCATCTATGGTAATTGAAAGTTTGGCTGGGTATAGTAGCTTTGGCTGGCATTTGTGTCCTCTTAGTGTCTGTATAACATCTGTCCAGGCTCTTCTGGCTTTCATAGTCTCTGGTGAAAAATCCGGTATAATTCTGATAGGCCTGACTTTATATGCTACTTGACCTTTTTCCTTTACTGCTTTTAATATTCTGTCTTTATTTAGTGCATTTGTTGTTCTGAATATTATGTGTCGGGTGGAATTTCTTCTCTGGTCCAGTCTATTTGGAGTTCTGTAGGCTTCTTGTATGTTCATGGGCATCTCTTTCTTTAGGTTTGGGAAGTTTTCTTCTATAATTTTGTTGAAGATATTTGCTGGCCCTTTAAGTTGAAAATCTTCATTCTCATCTACTCCTATTATCTGTAGGTTTGGTCTTATCATTGTGTCCTGGATTTCCTTGATGTTTTGAGTTAGGATCTTTTTGCATTTTGCATTTTCTTTGATTGTTGTGCTGATGTTCTCTATGGAATCTTCTTCACCTGAGATTCTTTCATCTCTTGTATTCTGTTGTTGAGGCTCGCACCTATGGTTCCAGATTTCTTTCCTAAGATTTCTATCTCCAGTGTTGCCTCACTTTGGGTTTTCTTTATTGTGTCTACTTCCCTTTTTTAGTTCTAGTATGTTTTTGTTCATTTCCATCACCTGTTTGAATGTGTCTTCCTGTTTTTCTTTAAGGACTTATAGCTTCTTGCCAGTGTTCTCCTGTATTTCTTTAAGTGAGTTATTAAAGTCTTTCTTGATGTCCTCTACCATCATCATGTGATATGCCTTCAAATCCGGGTCTAGCTTTTGGGGTGCGTTGGGGTGCCCAGGACTGGCTGAGGTGGGAGTGCTGGGTTCTGATGATGGTGAGTGGTCTTGGTTTCTGTTGTTATGATTCTTATGTCTCCTTTCACCATCTGGTAATCTCTGAAGTTAGTTGCTATATTTGTCTCTGATAGAGCTTGTTCCTTTCATGATTCTGTTAGCCTCTACCAGCAGACCTGGGAAACTAACTCTCTCCTGAGTTTCAGTGGTCAGATCACTCTCTGCAGGCAAGCTCTCCTCTTGCAGAAAAGGTGCACAGATATCTGGCGTTTGGACTTGCCTCCTGGCAGAAGATGAAGGCCTGAAAAAGGGCCTGTCCCAGAAGCTGTTAGCTTCTGTAGTCCACACTCTCACCTGTGCAGATTAGTCTCGGTGGGATCCAGGAACCAAGATGGCTCCCTCAGGTGCTCTGGCAAAGTCCTCTCGGGTGGGGTGGACACCTCTTCCCTGGCAGGGAAGGTGCCCGTATGTCTGGAGCCTGAAATGGGGCCTGCCTCAGAAGCTTTGTGGCTCCCCCCGGTCCCAGAAGCTGTTAGCTTCTGTACTCCACACCCTTGCCTGTGCAGACTAGTATTGGCAGGGTCCGGGAGCCCATTATTATTATTTTTATTGGGTATTTTTTTTCATTTACCTTTCCAATGTTATCCCAAAAGTCCCCCATACGCTCTCCCCAACCCACTCCCACTTTTTGGCCCAGGTGTTCCCCTGTACTGAGGCATATAAAGTTTGCAAGATCAATGGGCCTCTCTTTCCACTGATGGCTGACTAGGCCATCTTCTGATACATATGCTGCTAGAGAAACATGGCTATCTTGCCAAAAGCAATCTATAGATTCAATGCAATCCCCATCAAAATTCCAACTCAATTCTTCACTGAATTAGAAAGGGCAATCTCCAAATTCATCTGGGAAAAAAATAGGATAGCAAAAACTCTTCTCAAGGATAAAAGAACCTCTGGTGGAATCACGCCTGACCTAAAGCTGTACTACAGAGCAATTGTGATAAAAAAACAAAAAACAAAAAACAAACAAACAAAAAAAAAAACCCAAAAAACAAAACAAAACAACTGCATGGTACTGGTATAGCAACAGACAAGTAGACCAATGAAATAGAATTGAAGACCCAGAAATGAACCCACACACCTATGGTCACTTGATCTTTGACAAGGGAGCTAAAACCATCCAGTGGAAAAAAAGAGAGCATTTTCAACAAATGGTGCTGGCATATCTGGCAGTTATCATGTAGAAGAATGTGAATTGGTCCATTCCTATCTCCTTGTACTAAGGTCAAATCTAAGTGGAACAGCTGCATTCCATAGATGTTCTTGTTCTGTAAGGTATATACATATAAGAAGTGAGAATTAGCTTAGCCAGCAGTTACTGATCAAATCTGACATGGTACAACTAAATGCTTCAGAGATATATTGGTTAGAGTTCCAGACTAATTGCTTCAGGTTGATGGTCAGAGTTCAGGCAATAATCTGACATATTTACTCTGCAGCCTTTTAGTCTCTCTCTCTCTCTCTCTCTCTTTCTCTCTCTCTCTCTCTCTCTCTCTCTCTCTCTCCCTCTCTCTCTCTCTCTCTCTCTCTCTCTCTCTCTCTCTCTCTCTTTTTCCTTTGCATTGAAGCTGATGATAAGAATGATCTTGACAGATGAATGCAAGTTCCCAATGATTGTGGGGAATGATGCAAGTTGACACCACTCATTAACTTTATTATTTTCATTATATATGTTCTTCCTATATAAAAACAAGGAAGTAATTTCATATTGTTTCTGTGAAAGGCAAATATCCATGAATAGGACCTCCAATATATCACCTCCCATTGAACTACCTATAAAGGCAAACAGCTTAATATATATATTCTGGAACTGTAGACATTCATTCCTTAGAATGAGTGAATATTGTTACATAAATTGTTTTTCTGAATCATTACTTAAAAATTTAACTCTCTAATAACAGTATTCTACAAGATGTTTTAGAGAAGTTCTTAAGTACTTTATATTACCATAGATTTAAAACACGTTAAAAATGAAGACTTGATATATAAATATTAGACTATGTTTTTTTATTCTAGAAATCATGACATTTCTAGGAATGCCACAAGTGCTAAAACATTTCAGGCTGGTGACCAGAAAATCAGAAATTAAACATTTTAATGATAATATAAAGACAGCAACTAAAACACACACATCCTGTTATATGTTTACCATCATATGATAACCTAATTTTGAGGTTTGGCATGATTTACCTAGGTAAATAGCAAGACCCTGTTTGAATCAAACAATCAACAAATAATAAGAAGAACAGCAAAGAAACAGTAAAGCAAAAGTGAAAATGGGGTCCATCCATATAATTTCAAGCTGACACTTAATTTCTATTAATATCTTATAATAAAATTTTTATCCATTGCCAATGATAATGTCTCCCTTATCTGTGTTCTATTACTCTAAATAGTGAAGTGGAGTTCTGAAAGTCATCTCGACTCTCTCATTAGTTGGAAAAATCTAGTTAAGCCGTGAATTTCAACACACTGTTTTTGAGACTCTCTTGAATACATCATTAAATTCATTTCCCTCAATGTAATTTAATCTTTGTATTCATCATGAATTATAATATCCATTTATTAAATGTATTGAGTGACAGTGCAGATTTTAAAATACAAATACATAAGTGTTATCTTTTTCAGCTCAATACCAGAATTATACAATCTCAAATTCAAATGGTAAATACTTGCTAAATGAATGAATATATCAATAAATCAATTACTGTACTCCCACTAAGACTAATTATTTTTTACACTTGTTTTGATAATGGAAATTTAACATAGTTCTTTATACATGGTAGCTAAATTCGTTGCCACTAGTCTACTTTCCACATCTTCAGGATTTCTACTTCATGGACTGTAGTAGGTCATATAATGGCCCATAAGACATTACCAGTTTACAGAAGCCAACATGTGAGTTGTCACTGGAGTTGAATGTTGATGCTTTGTTACTATGGGCCTGGTGCTGTTTAGGAACCTGTAAAAAAAAGGATACTGGTTTTCCACAATCTTTTATTTTTGTCTCAATACTGCCTTTGTGCAAGGGGGAAGCTATTTTGTCATGTCCCAAATTAGTATTTAACAGGATTTAAGAATGCTCACAATCTTTGTTTTAAACCACAGTATAATTTTATTATTTTTTCCTGTTACTTTTATTTTCTTACAGTCCAGTCTTTACCCCACTCCAGGACTGCCCTATCATAGTTCCTCATCCCATTCCTCCTCCCCCTGTTTCCAAGAGGATGTCCCAACTTCCTGCCCCCAACCCCCTCCACCAGGCCTTCCCCCTTCTTGGGGCCTCAGGTTTCTCTATGGTTAGGCACTCACTGAGGTCAGACCAGGCAGTCCTCTGATGTATAGGTGTCAGGACCTTAGACCAGCTAGTGTGTGCTGCCTAAGTGGTGACTCAGTAGCTGAGAAATCTCTGGAGTTCTGATTAGTTGAGACTGCTGGTCTTCCTATGAGATTTCCCTCCTCTTTAATTCTTCCAGCCTTTCCCTAATTCAACCAGAGGTATCCCTGACTTCAGTCCATTGGTTGGGTATAAGTATCTGCATCTGTCTCAGAAAGCTGCTTTTTGGGCCTATTGAAGAATAGCTATGCAGGCAGGCTCTTGTCTGTAAGCACACCATAGAATTAGTAATAATGTCAGGTCTTGGAGCCTCTCTTTGAGATGGATTCCAAGTTGGGCTTATCACTGGACTTCCTTTCCCTCAGGCTATTCTCCATTTTTGTCTCTCCAGTTCTTTTAGACAGGAACAATTCTGGATCAGAGTTTTTGACTGTGCGATGGCAACCCCATCTCTCCACTCTCCACTTGATGACCTATCTTTCTCCTGGAGGTGGATTCTACAAGTTCGCTCTCCCTACTGTAGGGCACTTCATCTAAGATCCCTCATTTTAAGCCCTGAGAGTCTCTCACCTCTCAAGTCTTTGTTACTTTCGGTAGGGTCCCCCTAACCGCCTTGATGTTATAAATGTGAAAAGAAGGAAGTTTCATTTATTGTATAGTGAACAATCAATTGATCTCATTGAAATAATATGGGTAACTATATTCAGGATATTTTCCAATACCATCAGGCATTGTTTTATATATTTCAAATTTTTCTCATTATCAGAGTAATTAAAAAATAAATTATAGCTATCATAAAAAGCAGTGTGGCCAGTAACTGTGAATCAATCCTTTAGGATCCAGCTATACCACTATTTGGCAGATATTGGGCAAAGGAAATTTCATTCTAGCATAGAGAAACTTACGCAACCATATTCATTGCTACTCAATTATGTAACATCCAGAAACTAGAAACAACCTAGATGTCCCTAAACAAAAGAAAGGACAAAGAAATTGTGGTACATCTACACTATAGTGTACTGCTCAACCATTAAAAAAATGGCATCATGACTTTGCAGACAAGTGTATGGAACTAGAGAAAATACCCTGAATG
Source organism: Mus musculus (assembly GCF_000001635.26). Taxonomy (NCBI): domain Eukaryota; kingdom Metazoa; phylum Chordata; class Mammalia; order Rodentia; family Muridae; genus Mus; species Mus musculus. Next base: position 23,797,314 of record NC_000081.6, on the reverse strand, counting down.
AGATAATCCAGACAACTGTGGTATGCATTCACTTATTTGGAGATATTAGCTGTTAAGCCAAGAATAGCCAAGTTATAAGCCAAAGAACCTCAGATGTTAGATATAGAGAAGGGACTGGAGGGGAAAAATACAACTCCCTAAGAACGGGAAATACAATATAGATAGTCAGGAATCAGTGGACTGGAGTGAAGCTACATGAGAACATCAAGTGGAGAACACCAGGAAAGAGAGGGCAATGGAGGGAATACAGGAAATGACAGTTAAAATTAAGGTCTATATCAAATGTAGTATGGAAACCTATAGTATACACACATATGCATGTATGCACGTGTGCACACACACACACAGATTACACTAATAAAATCTACATATGTATGGAGTCTAAATGATTTCACAAAACAGCAAAGACATAGATCCTACTGAACATTTCTTATCACCAAGCGAAGAGCTCAGTACTAGTATTGGGTTGCATATAATTTTGTTGTTGACCAAAATGTTACCATGGGTGTCTAAGCTGTTGCTATGACAATTTCTGTTTGTCCACAAACTGATGGCAAGGCTGCATTGTAACATTCTAAAGGCAACACCTACACATTTCATTAAACATAGAAAGGTCAAGCTGGTGCCTACAAAGAGTCTTTACAACATTCTACATTCCATGGCTTACATTCTAGTGTTTGTGTTGTGGTTCTGGTTTGGTTTGGTTGTTGTTGTTGTTGTTGTTGCTATTTGTGTGTCTTTTTGTTTTTGTTTTTGTTTTTGTACTAGAAGACATACTATACAATTAAACACCAACCCACACACAAATGCTTTGATCTATAATGGTGTCCAGCCTGTAAAACATGCCATAGCAATGGTGGTACAAGACTCATGAGAATAACCAACCAATATTTGATTTTACTTAAGGCCCCCTCTACAAGAAAAGATCCATGCCTAAACCTACACTGACTTTGTGAGCAAGAATCTTACACTAGATGTCCTAATAAAGTTGGCTAAACTGCTCCAAAAAATATAGTAATAAAATAGCATTTAATGACATTTTACATAGATTAGCACATTACTCAGACAGAATCAGAGAATCTTGCTCCTGCAATAGCTGGGAATAATCACCAAGACCTTACGCAGAGAATTATGAGACATTAGGCAGAGAATGAGAGACTTCTGAATACTGAGCCCCAAAGAGAATGTATCCATGAAACCATTCCCCTGGGGTCTCAGAGAATCATGCAGAATAATCAGAAGAATTTAAGAGCCTGAGGGGATGGAGGACACCAGGAAACAAGGCTCTTCAAATCAACAGAACTGATGCACTATGAAGACCAAAAGACTGAGACAGCATGCAGTGATGTGCACTGAAACAATGATTATTTTGTCCTTTTTAAACCTCTGTTTTGAAAATAATGCCATTTTTTATCTATTATTGTAATTTCTAGTATTGGTACCTCTAGTTCACTGCCTTATAAAATTTACAATTGTAAATTATATTTTCAAAATTTAAAGCCAGTGAGAGGAAATTAATTTCATTCATGTGCTGTCAGTAATGCAAATAATTAAGACTGTAAGATAATATGGCATGTCTCAATATACTCTGGAATTAGCATCTTTGTGATTACTGCTACATGGTTGACTAAAACAAAAAATATTAAAACACATCTATATTTCAGATATGATAAGGAGGAAAATAACAGTTATACATTCCATAATGGTAGTATTTTGATAGTGATTCATACTTATGTGAGCAGTTTTCTGAAATGGTTTTTAAAATATCTTCCAATAAATTTAAGAATAGGCATTCTCTCTGACCTTAAAAGTAAAATTTTCTCCATTGTCTGTAAATAAACCTGTACATTTAAAGAAGTTCTATGGCACTCATATTTTCTCAAATAAGTCAACCCCACAAAAGCATGTACTTTTGTTTTCAATTATGTGTATGATTGTAGGTTTCTGGATGTATGGATTTGTGCAGATGGATTCATGAACTTGCAGAGGTCAGAATATGCCGTCTGACCCCTGGAGCTTCAAAGATTGTTGTGAGCAGTCTAAGCTTGGTGTTGGGACCCTTGCACACTCATCAAGAGTAGTATATGTTCTTAGCCACTGAGCCAGTGAATCTACTTTTAAAAAGAATCATTTCTTTCTCACTCTAACAAATTGACATAAAGCGAGTACTATCAATGTTCCTTTCACCAGAATTTCAGTTGGAACAAAAGTAAAACATAAACATGCATGTGTTTTTGTTTGACACATACTTGTTATCTTTTGTCAATATCACATTTTGAAGTAGACAATTTTTTAAGGAAGTTTCCAGTCAGTCTTTGTCTCCTAGTAATGTCAGAAGCAACACTCATAAAGTCTCACCAACAGAATTAACTAAACATAAGAAGAACACTGATATCACAACAGAAATGCTAAGGAAGAGCACACCAATTGGTTTTCCAAGAGGTCAACTCTGTAAGCTTATATACAAGTAACATTATATAGACTGAGCAAATATATTTACAACTATATATGTATATATACTTGTGTGTGTGTGTGTGTGTATAACAATAAATAGTTTTAAAAGAGCCATTATTTGAAAGTACAAGAAGGGACATATGGGAAAATTTAGAGGAAGTAAAGGGTCAATGATGTAATCAATCACAAAAAAAGAAGAGAAGATAAGGAAAAAGAAACAAGAACAGAAAGGGAAAGGGAAAGGGAAAGGGAAAGGGAAAGGGAAGGGAAAGGGAAGGGAAAGGGGAAGGAAAAAGGGAAGGAAAAAGGAAAAGAAAAAGGAAAGGAAAACAGAAAGGAAAAAGGAAAAGAAAAAGGAAAAACGAAAAAGGAAAGGAAAAAGTAGAAAGGAAAAAGGAAAAAGGAGAAAGGAGAAAGGAGAAAGGACAAAGGAGAAAGGACAAAGGACAAAGGAGAAAGGAGAAAGAAGGAGAAAGGAGAAAGGAGAAAGGAGAAAGGAGAAAGGAGAAAGGAAAAAGGAAAAAGGAAAAAGGAAAGGAACGGAAAGGAAAAAGGAAAGGAAAAGGGAAAGGAACGGAAAGGAAAAAGGAAAGGAAAAGGGAAAGGAAAAAGGAAAGGAAAAAGGAAATGAAAGGAAAAAGGAAAGGAAAAAGGAAAAAGGAAAGGAGAAAGGAGAAAGGAAAGGAGAAAGGGAAGGAAAAAGTAAAGGAAAGGAAAAGGAAAGGAAAGGAAAGGAAAAAGGAAAGGAAAGGAGAAAGGAAAAAGGAAAGGAGAAAGGAGAAAGGGAAGGAGAAAGGGAATGAAAAAGGAAAGGAAAGGAAAAAGGAAAAAGGAAAGGAAAAAGGAAAGGAGAAAGGAGAAAGGGAAAGAGAAAGGGAAGGAGAAAGGGAAGGAGAAAGGGAAGGAAAAAGGAAAAATGAAAGGAGAAAGGAAAAAGGAAAGGAGAAAGGAGAAAGGAAAGGAGAAAGGGAAGGAGAAAGGGAAGGAGAAAGGGAAGGAGAAAGGGAAGGAGAAAGGGAAGGAGAAAGGGAAGGAGAAAGGGAAGGAGAAAGGGAAGGAAAAAGGAAAGGAAAAAGGAAAGGAAAGGAAAGGAAAGGAAAAAGGAAATTAAATGAAAAAGGAAACGAAAGGAAAAAGAAAGGAAAAAGGAAAGGAAAGGAAAGGAAAAGGGAAAGGGAAGGAAAAAGGAAAGGAAAAAGGAAAGGAAAGGAAAAAGGAAAGGGAAGGAAAGGAAAGGATAGGAAAGAGGGAAGGAAAGGAAAGGAAAGGAAAGGAAAGGAAAGGAAAGGAAAGGAAAGGAAAGGAAAGGAAAGGAAAGGAAAGGAAAGGAAAGGAAAGGAAAGGAAAGGAAAGAAAAGAAAAACAAGTCTCCATAAAGAACACACAAAGGATTTCTCTGGTGGATCAGATACCATTCAGAAGCATCTCTACTTACTGCAGTTTGTGAGTGAAATATTCAAGCGTTTAAGTGAGCAAATTGTGAGAGACCAAGTCTGGAGCACAGCTGGAATCATAGCTTGTAGAGTTACAAAAAGACCCACAGTCCAAAGACCTGAGGAGAGTGGGTGTAAATTGGAGGTCTCTATCAGGACATTCACTTGGAGCACCACAGAAGTGAATGAGAGGAAGGACTGTAGGAGTCTGAGGACACAAGGACAACCTGACCCACCTAAACAATTAATTGGGGCTCACGTGGGCTCACAGAGACTGAAGCAGCAAGCACAGGACCTGCATGGGTCTGCACCAAATCTTCAGCATATCTGTTGTGGCTGTTAACCTGGCAATTTTTGTGGGACTTCTAACAGTGGGAGGGGGTGTATCTCGGACAAGTTTGCCTGCTCCTGGGACTTCTTTCCCCTTATTGGGCTGCCTTGTTGAGCTTCGTGAAGGTTATTGTATCTTGTTTTGTTATGTTTTGGAGGTTTTCTTTTTTTCTGAAGGGAGATGGGAGGAGAGTGGATGTGAGGAAGAATGGAGGTGGGGTTGCAAGAAGAGTGGCGGGATGGAAACTGTGGCCAGGATATATTCCGTGAGAGAAGAGTCTATTTTCAATGAGAGAGAGAGAGAGAGAGAGAGAGAGAGAGAGAGAGAGAGAGAGAGAGAAGTTTGAGCATAAGACAAACTTCAGAGTTTAAAATATGACGCATATGTTTTTGTACTCTAATTAAGCAGTCAGTTCCCAGAAATTCTCTCCTGGGGCACATTTACATTCCAAATATATTCTAACATTGGAGAAACAGAGCTTACAGGGGGAAGGTCAGTTCCCCAGAGGAAAGCTTTCCTACCAAAAGGGAAGGTGAGCTCTTAATGCAGCTGTGACAGGTGTCCACTGCATGTTCACAACACTTCAAAACACACAAAATAGATGCTCTGAGCTTAAATAGACAACAGTTCCTTATTTTTTTATTGTACATATTGCTTTAGTCATGTTAGGCTTTTTGGGAGGGTATAGTAACTTTGATTACTGGAGAAAGAATACTTGGAAGAAAATTGATTTTTATGGCTATTGATGTGTCTTATCAAATTTTGGTTGCTTGTGAACTACCACTTAATTTAAGTTTTAGATATAGAGCTTCAAGATAGTATAGCTAAACTAAGAAAGCTTATTTGTCTCTTCCATGAGAGGTATGAGTTGATAAAGTGTGTCATGTTTAACATGCCCTGTGATAAAATGTAAAAGATTGTTCCATATTCTTTATTTCCCAGGCACAAGGAAGAATGAAAAAAATGAGGACATAAAAACAAAAAAAAATACAGTCATGACTCAGAGAGTTAAAATTTCAAGCTGTTTGAAATTGCTCAGATAATAGTTTAGTTACAGAAACACTACCAGGAATATGTTATTCAAAAATATAGTAGCCTGCTGGCTTCTATGTATTGTACTAACACACCAGAGATCCAGTCAGTACACCTTCTAATTCAAAAGCATATGGCTATGTTTTCATATAGAATTAAAATAACTCAGCCCATGAAGAACATTTGTCTAACACATACCTTTGAGTTAATTAGTTTATATTATAATTTCTTAAATAACACCATATTGTTTATGGGAAATTGGTTCGTAATTTTCTTTTTTTTAATGAAGCCTTTGTGTGGTTTGTATATCAGGGTCACTGTGGCCTCATAAAAAGGGTTTGGAAATGGTCCTTCTGTTTATATTTTGTAACAATTCGAGAAGTATTGTTATTAGCTCTTCTTTGAAAGCCTGGAATTCTGTTCCAAAATTGTCTGGTTCTTGACTTTTTCCTTTAGAAGACTTTCAATGACTGTTTCTGTTTCCTTAAAGGTCATAGGTCTTTTAAATTATTTATCTGATCTTGGTTTACCTTTGGTAAGTAGTATGTATCAAGATAATTGATGTAATTTCTATTTTTGACCTTGAGTTCTGTTATTTTTTATGCAGAGAATGACGGATCATTTTCCCATCCATCCTGTAAGCTTGTTCCTCTTTATTGGTGAATTGGTTCCATTGATATCAAGAGATACTGATTACCAATAATTGTTAATTCCTATTATTTAGTTGTTTGTTTGTTGTAGTAGTGCACACGTGTGTGTGTGTGTGTGTGTGTGTGTGTGTGTGTGTGTGTGTGTGAGTGTGTGTATGCCTGTGATTATGTATCTACTTGAAAATGTCTATGTATATGTATTATTTCCAGGGTTCACGTGTTCTTATGGGTGTATTTAGCCTCCTTGGGTTGGAGTTTTCCTTCTAGTGCATTTTGTAGGGCTGCATTTATGGACAGATATTGTTTAAATGAAATATCTTGTTTTCTCCATCTATGATGATTGAAAGTTTTGCTAGGTATAGTAGTCTGGGCTGGCATCTATCATCTATTAGAGTCTGTAGGACAACTTTTCAAGTCCTGCTTGCTCTGAGAATCTCCATTCTAAAGTTGTGTGTTACTCTATTAGATCTGCTTTTATATATAATTTGGGGGTTTTCCTTACAGCTTTTAATATTTTAGATCTGTACATGTTTAGTGTTTTATTATGTGGTAAGGGGATCTTATTTTATGAACCAATCTATTTGGTATTACATAAGCTTCTTTTAACTTTATAGGCATGTCCTTCTTAAGTTTAGAATTTTTTTTTTCTATGATTCAGTCACCAGCATTTTCTGGGCCTTTAAGCTAGTACTACCCTCCTTCTGCTGTTGCTATTATTCTTGAGTTTTGTCTTTTTGTAGTTTCCCAGATTTGTTGAATGTTTTGCATCAGAAATTTTTTAGATTTAACATTTTTTGGACTGATGCATCAGTTTCTTCTATTTTACTCTCTATGCCTAAGCTGCTCTCTTTCATCTCTCGCATTCTCTTGGTTATACTGACATCTGTATTTCCTTCTGTTCACCTAGACTTTCTCTTTCCAGGGATTCTCAGTTAGGCTTTCCTTATTACTTCTGTTTCCAGTTTCAGTTCTTAAACCATTCTATTTATTTCCTTCGTCTGCTTGTCACGTACATGGCTTTCTTTAGGGAGTTTATTCCTCTGTTCCCATTGTTGCTTTGTGTTTGTCTGGAATTCTTTAGCAGATTTGTTTGTTTCCTCATTACAGATCTCCATCACCTTCAGAAAGTTGGTTTTGAGATCATTTACTTGTGCTACAGCTCTGTTGCACTATTCCAGGTTTACTAGAGCAGGGTAGCTGGCTATGTGGTAGTGTTATATTGTCCTGGCTATTATTGACTGTGTTCTAGAAATCTATTTTGGGGATGAATATATGTCTAGAAGCCAATTACTGAGTCTTTTTTTTTTTAATTTTTGGATGGGCTTTTGTTCTTTCGTTTCTGTTTTCCCTTTGGTCTTCTGGTCTTTCTGATCTGTATTTATGGTAGCAGGCATGACCACTGGTTCAGCAGGGTGTCTATATCAGAGTTCAGTTCTGAAATTCTGGTAGTTAGTGTGGCCATCATGGTATCTTTGTTCTTCTGAATGGCTTGGCCTGCACTGCACAGCAAGGGTACATCATCAGGGGTAGGTTGGAGTTGTGTTGGAGGAAGTAGCAGCCATTTGGATCTGGGAGAGAGAGGGTTCAGAGTATAGATGGGACTCTTGCCCCTGCCTGCACCTGGGCAGTGGATGCTTGCCCATTACTAGTTTTGTTATGTAAATTGACAAGTTCCATTAAATCAACGAAATTTCTCCATCTTCTACATTGGTGACTGATTTTTTAAGACTATATTGTATATTTGTGGTCTCATATAGTAAGCGACACTACAAATTCATATACCAATGATGAAGAGAGAAACAAAGCCAAAGACAGACTTTCTGTATGCTTCAGTAAAGTGAGTAGAAAGCAGAATATTTGAATATTAAATCAGCAGAGTTGTTCTTCTCAAAGACTTCTCACATCCTTTCCAGCATATCACCCTCTGAGACACTGATTTTCCACTGTGCATAACAGCCCAGGGGAAATATTTTCCCTGAAACTGATGAAACATGTTATATTCAGGGCTGTGCCTGCAAACTGTAAGATGTTGTTAAGGGCATAATCAGACTCACAAACTAAGCAAGAAAGACCAAACAAGAGAAAGACAGGAACATTATTTTTCTCTTGGACAATGCCCATGGTAAAAACAAAATTAAAAGTGCATAATCTTTAGTATATTAAAAATAGCTGAAAATCTGGAAATTCCCTTTAATAGGGTTAATATTTATGTTTTCTTTAATGCAAATAGTTTAAAATAATATATTTTAAAACAATAAAAATTGCAACACATAATGCTGAATTGTATTAATAATCAAAGCTCTACCCACATAACTCTCAAATCTTGAGACAAAACAGAAAATAGTTAAAAATTGTTAATAGAAACCAGAGACGCATTGGGTCTGGGTTAGTAGGGAAGTGGGGTGTATTAGTCAGGGTTCTCATGGGTAGTTTCTATATAGTAAGGGAATTTATTGATGACTTACAGTCTGTATTTCAACTCCCTAACAATTGTCAGCAGCAGCTGTGAATGGAAGTCTGGAAATCTAGCAGTTACTCAGACCCACAAGGCAAGCAGGTGAAGAAGAGAGAGCAAATCTTTCTTCTTCCAATGTTCTTATGTAGAAAGGTGTGGCCCAGCAGAAGGTGTGGCCAAGATTAAAGGTGTGTGCCAGCTTCTGGCTATTATAAATAAGGCTGCTATGAACATAGTGGAGCATGTGTCCTTCTTACCGGTTGGGACATCTTCTGGATATATGCCTAGGAAAGGTATTGCTGGATCCTCCGGTAGTACTATGTCCAATTTTCTAAGGAACCGCCAGACTGATTTCCAAAGTGGTTGTACAAGCTTGCAATCCCACCAACAACGGAAGAGTGTTCCTCTTTCTCCACATCCTCGCCAGCATCTGCTGTCACCTGAATTTTTGATCTTAGCCATTCTGACTGGTGTGAGGTGGAATCTCAGGGTTGTTTTGATTTGCATTTCCCTGATGATTAAGGATGTTGAACATTTTTTCAGGTGCTTCTCTGTCATTCAGTATTCCTCAGGTGAGAATTCTTTGTTTAGCTCTGAGCCCCATTTTTTAATGGGGTTATTTGATTTTCTGGAGTCCACTTTCTTGAGTTCTTTATATATATTGGATATTAGTCCCCTATCTGATTTAGGATAGATAAAGATCCTTTCCCAATCTGTTGGTGGTCTTTTTGTCTTATTGACGGTGTCTTTTGCCTTGCAGAAGCGTTGCAGTTTCATGAGGTCCCATTTGTCAATCCTCGATCTTACAGCACAAGCCATTGCTGTTCTATTCAGGAATTTTTCCCCTGTACCCATAACTTCAAGGCGTTTCCCCACTTTCTCCTCTATAAGTTTCAGTGTCTTTGGTTTTATGTGAAGTTCCTTGATCCACTTAGATTTGACCTTAGTACAAGGAGATAGGAATGGATCGATGCACATTCTTCTACATGATAACAACCCGTTGTGCCAGCACCATTTGTTGAAAATGCTGTCTTTCTTCCACTGGATGGTTTTGGCTCCCTTGTCGAAGATCAAGTGAAGATAGGTGTGTGGGTTCATTTCTGGGTCTTCAATTCTATTCCATTGGTCTACTTGTCTGTCAGTATACCAGTACCATGCAGTTTTTTTTTGTTTTTTTTTTTTTTTGGTTTTTTTTTTTTTTTTTTTTTTTTTTTTTTTTTTTTTTTATCACAATTGCTCTGTAGTAAAGCTTTAGGTCAGGCATGGTGATTCCACCAGAGGTTCTTTTATCCTTGAGAAGAGTTTTTGCTATCCTAACCAGATGCCCCTCAACAGAGGAATGGATACAGAAAATGTGGTGCATTTACACAATGCAGTACTACTCAGCTATTAAAATAAATGAATTTATGAAATTCCTAGCCAAATGGATGGACCTGGAGAGCATCATCCTGAGTGAGGTAACACAATCACAAAGGAACTCACACAATATGTACTCACTGATAAGTGGATATTAGCCCAAAACTTAGGATACCCAAGATATAAGATACAATTTGCTAAACACATGAAACTCAAGAAGAATGAAGACTGAAGTGTGGACACCATGCCCCTCCTTAGAACTGGGAACAAAACACCCATGGAAGGAGTTACAGAGACAAAGTTTGGAGCTGTGACGAAAGGATGGACCATCTAGAGACTGCCATATTCAGGGATCCACCCTACAATCAGCTTCCAAACACTGGCACCATTGCATACACTAGCAAGAATTTGCTGAAAGGACCCAGATATAGCTGTCTCTTGTGAGACTATGCCGGGGCCTAGCAAACACAGAAGTGGATGCTCACAGTCAGCTAGTGGATGGATCACAGGGCTCCCAATGGAGGAGCTAGAGACAGTACGCAAGGAGCTAAAGGGAACTGCAACCCTATAGGTGGAACAACATTATGAATTAACCAGTACCCCGGAGCTCTTGACTCTAGCTTCATATGTATCAAAAGATGGCCTAGTCGGCCATCACTGGAAAGAGAGGCCCATTGGACACGCAAACTCTATATGCCCCAGTACAGGGGAACGCCAGGGTCAAAAAAAAAAAAAAAAATGGAATGGGTGGGTAGGGAAGTGGGTGGGAGGCTATGGGGGACTTTGGGGATAGCATTGGAAATGTAATTGAGGAAAATATGTAAAATAAAAAAACAAAACAAAACAAAACAAACAAAACAAAACAAAACAAAAAAAGTTGTGTGCCACCTACACCTTGATCTGAGACTTGATTTGCTCCATATGACCTTGAACTCAGAGACCTCCCTGATTTAGTCTCCTGGGATTCATAGGCACTATGGCTCAAGATCTCCATGCCAAGATCTAGGTCAGATCCCCCAGCATCCAGATTATGATCCCAGGTGAGCCATACAATTCTGGATTGTAGTTTATTCCAGATATACTCAAGTTGACAAATAGAAATAGCCATTACATGGGGACATCAGGAACTGGGAGGAGGAACGGAACAGTCAAGCTGTACTCAGGATGTTTTGTATGAGAAAAAATAAAATAAAATAAAACAGATAAAAGAAAAAAGATAATACACCGCAAAACCTAAATTTAAATAACAAAATTAAATGAAGTATTGAGTGAAAATACAGCAATCAAAAGTAATCAAAAGGTTTCTGTGTATGAAGAATGCTTGGATAAAAAGTGAGTACATTAATTTGATCTGTGGAAAACACAGAGTGATAGCTTACAAGGGAAATAAAAACTAGACAAAGCATAACAAAATCTAAATACAGATATTAATTGCAACCCTGAAACTCTGAGACAGCAAAAATCAAAATAGCTCCAAAAGTTGTACAAGTGGTGTGTTTACAGGTGCATGCATACACAGGGTGTGATGCAATACCTGAGTTCAGAAACTCTTAGCAGTGAGATTTGCAAGCTAATAATGTTTTCAATTTTTTTCTTTGCATTACTTGCATTTAGTAGTTGATTTCAGTGAACAGATGGACTATATTTCTGTTCTGATTTCTCATATTCATATTAAACAAACAAAACTTTTAAAGAACACAAACAAATGTCAGAATGGGAAGCCATAGAAAACGGCAGGCTTTCTACATGATAAAGTTCCTGTATGCTGTATCCCTGTTATTTGGACAATTTTAACAAAGGGATGCCTTAATGAATCAATCCCAGTAGAGTTTCTGTATCTTTCTCTTAAGATGTATCTATGAGAATTAAATTTTCTCCTCTTTCTCTTCTCTCCCGCTCCCTCCCCCCTCTCTCTCTTGCTCTCGCTCTTGCTCTCACTCTCTCTCAGTCCATAAGCTCCGATTTCCTTTTCTTTCCAGTATCTTGCTAAGTGGCAGTAGAAAGATACGTTAAAAGTATCCTCTAACTGTGCTTACTTTATCTATCCCTCTCCTTTGTGGAGAAGTATCCTGGTTTTCCTGAGCTTTGTCAGGTGTCAAATGCAATCTAATAGATCATTTTCTGAACCCTATGAGATCATTTTGTCTGCAACCTTTAGTTTCTCAGAGAAATCAACCCAATGGCAACTGGGAAATGCCACGATTTCAAAAGTTGAGACCACTGATTCTTATTTGTTTCCCTGCTGAGAGACAAGCTGCAATCCAAGGGCAATACTCTGAATACTATGGCTCATGGTAAACTGTGGTGAATCTAAACTGGGTAGAGAACAAGGCCCTTCTAACTGACCAATCACATCCTCACATTTCTCTCCTTAGTTTTTATTTGGAAAGTTATGATGTCTTACCTGTACTGGGGCCCCTTGCAGTACATATATATAATCCTTATGAATAAAAAAAAAAAAATCAAATAATAGTCGGGTGTTGGTGGCTCATGTCTTTAATCCCAGCACTCAGGAGGCAGAGGCAGGCAGATTTCTGAGTTCGAGACCAGCCTGGTCTACAGAGTGAGTTCCAGGACAGCCAGGGCTACACAGAGAAACTCTTGTCTCAAACAAAATAAAATAAAACAAAAACCAAAAAAACACCCCAAACAATACAAAAAAACAAAAAAAATAAAAATAAAAAATAAAAATAAAAACCTGTAATGTTATATCCTGTCCAAGATATGTTCTATTCCACTTGTTTTTTTATACTATTTGTGATGTAACAGCAAAGATAGAATGACAGACAGAAACACACACACACACACACACACACACACACACACACACACACAAACTATTCTGTTTTGAGTTAGTCAATCATTGAAAATGATTGAAAGCATTTTTCTTCTTAGAAAAGGAGAACTAGTGTAAAGTAGGGGTGAAGAGGAGAGAATGACAATACTTTGGGGGATTGAATTTATTTCTATACCAGTTTTCAATTCTATATCTATCTATGTGTTTCCTGGTTCCATCTTCCAAACTGCAAGTGATTCCAAATGTTTGCTAAGATCCCATTTTCCCTAGAGAAAAGGATATTTGCCCACTGTGGAATGTCTTTCTCCTTCTCCATCTTTCTATTCCTTTATCTTTATCAAAATACCAGCTTACTATTTTCATATTTATCTGTGTGTGTGCATGTGAATGTTTAGTGTTTATGTATGTTCGTGTGTGTTCATATATGTGTTTGTGTGTGGGTGTTTTGGGTGTGTGAGTGTGTGTATTTGTGTGTTTGATTTAGTAGCCATCAAAAATAATCAGCAATCCAATTGGATAACATGATATAAATGGGGAAATTAAATAAGAACAAACTAATGTTCATTTCTAAATTAATTTAGATTTTATATTTATGACTTCTCAAGTCAACCAGCTTACTGCTAACCTGGAATCACCTGAAAATAATGTTTCTGTAAATGTGTTGGCTAGATCACTTGGCCTGTCCATGGTTGTTTTTCCCTAGGCTGCCTTGAGTTTTTAATTGGTACGGAAACAGCAGTCCATCATAGGCAGCACATTCCCCTAGTCTGGTTATCCTGAAACTTGTAAGAGTGAAAAGGCTCACTGAGCAGAACCGAGTCAGCAAATATCCTTTATTTTCTCTGCTCTTGATTGAGGAAATGATGTGATTACTGCTTGAGTTCATTGGTGCCCTCCCAGTAATAGACTATACACTTATTTTGTAAGCCACAGAGCCCCAGCTTCCCCAGTTTTATGTTTTATGTTTGTTGTTTGTTTGTTTGTGTTTGTTGTTGTTGTTGCTTTGTCTCAGTGTTTTATAACAGCAACAGCAATAGTATGAGAACAGTGTCATTAGCATCAAGCAAGTAACATGTAGACAACTCCGTTCCTTTCCTGTCACCTTGTGCAGAGCCATGGTATGGGTGCGGTGTGCCGCTGACATCACTGAATACTCTAACTACTATCCTACTCGAATTTCTTAATCTGCTAAAACTAATTCGTGCCTTGAATTTTATGTTCTCTTTCTTGTCTATTCTTATATTAATTTTCCATGTACTCCAATAAATTGTTTGACAATTTACTGAACTTTTTTTTTTTTCTGTCAGATTCTCCTGTCTTTTCTTCTTGATCTTTCCTATATCTTGAATCCTGGGGTTAGGTGCACATTTTCTAAGTTGTACTTATTCTTATTCTACTGGGGCAAAGATTCTTTGATATTTTGAGAGGGTAATGAAATTACATAATTTCTTCCTTTCCATTCCTCCCTTAAAGCTCCCATGTGCCTTTCCATGCTCACTTTAACATTCATGATCTCTATTTTAATGAATGTTTACATTTACAGATGTTAGTGTGTACACACATGCATTCCATAATATAACCTGCCAAGTCTTTCTAATGCTTTTCCTATGTTTCTTTCCAGGGCTGACCATTTGGTGTTGGATAAACAATTAGTATTGTCTTCCCTGAATAAGAGTATTTCCCCCTCAATTAGATTTCCCTGGTTGCCCGAGGTTCTGTATGTAGGGACCTAATAATCTTCCCCTGCATTTTTGGCTTGCCTATTGATGTCTTTGTTTGCTCCTGTTTTGAGAGCCATTTAGAGATTCATTTAAAAGATCACTTCATATCCATCATACCTTTCTCTCCTAATTTTTTTTTTAAATTTTGTAATATATCGCATATTGAAATTCTGATTTGGACTATGATATGTTTGCATAAAATTGCATATATGCATTCTCTATAAACCCCTCTGTGTTCAGTCCTGTTTCTTATTTTCCACAAATTTAGTAGCAACTAAACAAATTGCTCTGAGAATCTGAAAGTAGAACTGACTTATCTATATGTTGTTAGACTATTAGGGACTAAAATGTCAAAGGAACACAAAAGCATTTTTGTGTGCATTATTTGGAGTTTTATACACCAAGTGATTTATCATTTGTCTGTGGCAAAGGTAGGGTAAGACCAGTGAGAAGTGAGAAATCACCTAATGTTCTTCTGTTACATGGTAAGAGACACTAAACCTCTGGAGAAATGGAGGCACGTGAAGGTCAGAACAAACATCTTTCAATGTGATAATCTATTAATACTTTCAGTGCTGGAAGAATCCATTAAATAAAGATATAAAAGTTTCTGAAAATGCCATTTGGTTTAGATGAAACTACACTGACATATACTTTCGAATGATACATGGACTCTTCTTCAAGAGGTATTTACAAAGGTATTGTGAAATGTCATCACTTGCACACAAAGTTTTGTGCAATCATTTGTCTCAGGTAGTCACAGTTTCCATTAAAATTAATTGAGGTATGAAGACTTCTTCCTTGAGGTGGTAAAATTTGATGGGATATAGTTTGCTTGCTTACTTTGTGTTGATAAAAGATATCTTTCTACTCCCCAAAATGGTCTTCGATTTATTTTTATTTTAGTTTCAGGCTGTTAAGCTGGTTGATGTTCTTGAGCAGAGCACTGGAGAAGTAACCTGTGTCTGTACTTCAAAGAAACAATCTGTGAGAAGTGCAGGCAATGAATTTGAATTGTCTTGCAGCCAACTACGTTCCGTGGAATATAAAACCTGGAATGTGTTGAATGTCATTAAATCCATTTTAATATGAGATTTACATTTCCTGCCACAGAACAAAAGATAATGATTTTGAATATTTCATTTGAGCATTATGATTCGTATAACAAGAAGTGTGGCTAAGTATTTTCACAGAATTCAACAAATAAAAGACACAAAATTCAGAGCAGGTAACTAATTTACAAATGTTCAAATAAGTTGTAGGTTTGTAAGAGAAGATTTCATGCTGCTCTTTAAGTCTTACCCCACAGTATTTTTATGATCATCTACATGGATGATGTGACTTTACATATTTAAAATTATCAAAGTTTAGAAAAATGTTGTGCCATAGTATCAATTAAATACACACTGAATGTCTTATAAAGTAATCATTATGATATTATGTTATTCAAAAAGTTCTAGTGGTTACTGTTATAATAATCCTCTTATTGTTTTTAATGCTTACATCAATATTAAATATGAGACCTTGTTATTTTTCATTGTACATTACCATAAAATGAATCCTAGAGATTTTAAATATTTTAATTTATTCAACAAGCAATATTCTAAGTTTATATTGGGTTGAGACAAAGATATACAATTTGAGAAACAAATGGATATGTTACCTAACTACTTGAATCTTACTGTTACATGAATTGTGGACACCACTTCAAAAATAGCATGAATAATTTTTAAATTTCATTGAGTAAGGACTTTGAAAACTTAAGAAGCTTGCTTCTTAAATGGCAGTAATTGGATCTTGTGTGTGTGTGTGTGTGTGTGTGTGTGTGTGTGTGTGTGTGTGTGTTTTGTGTGTGTTTGGGTGTCCCCTATATGCATTAGTACTTCTGAAAGATATTTTCGTGAAGTTTAAACAGTTCGTATAAATTCCATTTCTAGACTTTTATTCCCCTCATTCTTCCACCAAATATTCAACTAAGTCAAAGATAAAAAGTTATTTTTTATAAAACTATATATTTTGTTAGACTATGATATATAGATGCTATTATAACAATTCTCAAAGCTTACCAAAATATAATGTAAAATACCTATGTAATATACTCAATCAGTAACCTGAAACTGATCAGCTATTATAATCTTCTCTACCATCATAGTATAAATATATCCTGTAGCTTCTGTCCTGGACTGTCCATGCATCTTGCAGAACTTGCAGAACAAAATAAAAATGAACGTAATTCTCAGTGATAAGAGGTTGCAATTTCAAAAGGATGGTCACAAATCTGACACAAATTGCATTTTCTTATGGTAATTGGGTTCATCTTGGCTTCACGGGCCATACATGTGTCAAAACGCCTGTTTAAGGTTAGTGTCATTTACTATGCTTACTAGTACTCATTTACTAAGCATTTGCTATGCTTAAAATGGAGAAGAAGGATCCAAAATGTCTCCTTCTATTATCTTGTAAGGACTTCTGTAAAAGGATCAAAGGTCTGTGCTTGCTGAAGCACTGATAGACATCGAACCCACATCCCATCATCGAGGCTTCAGCAATTATTCATGTTGAGTGCCCAAATCGTCTTTAGTCAGTGTCGTGTTACATGTTTATTGGTGTAAAAACATGTCATTACCAAAGTGACTTATATAAGAAAACATTTCATTGGAGTTCATGGTTTCAGCAGCAAGCTTGGAAAGAGGCATGAATGCAGGCAGCCAGGAGCAGCACTGGAGCAGTAGCAGAGAGCTCACACCTTATCCACAAGCAGGAGTCAGGGAAATGAAGTGGGCTTTTGACACCTCAAAGCCACCCATACTGTGCCCTTCTAACAAGGCTGCATCTCCTCAACTTTTTCAAGCCCTTCTTGGAGACAAAGGATTCAAATAAATTAGCCTTTGGGTACCACTATCATCCAAAGTCTGCAGTCACTCTTCGCATTGCATAATGTGGAGCCACTCCTTCCTCATCATTAGTGCTTAATGAGATACTTCACTAAATAAATAGCAAAGATTCTAGGTTGCATTTAACCATTCCACTTTAAGAGACACAAATGACACTTGTATGAATACGTTAAATATTCAATGACTTCATTATATTTAATTATTGAAACAATCCAAAACTGTTGAGCACGGGATTCAATTTTAATTGAAACTTACACTGCAAGTTTAGAAGGTCTAAAATTCATTACTGTCTCTTATTAATAGAGACCCTGTCAACTTTAGGAGTCAAAGTTAGAAAAATAAAAGAAAATGAAGGCAAATGTCACTTTCCCCTCTGTTGAGCCAGTTAACTATTAAGTAGAAAGATGAAAATATTAGTAATAAAATTAATAAGTGATGCCTCATTCATAAAACATGTTTATTTTTATTTTTGCATATGAGTGATTTGCCAGATAATCTTAAATGTACCATGTGCAAATCTGGTACCTGCAGAAGCCAGAAGAGGGCATTGTATTTCTTTGAAATGAAGTTACAGACAGTTGTGTGCCATCATGCTGGCTCTGGGAATTGGACCAAGGTTCTCTCCAAAAACAGCATGTGTTCTCAATGACTGGAAAAGTGCCCAGTAGTGTTGCCTGTATTTAAGTGTGATAGCCTGTACTTAAGTATGATATGTCCTCTTATTTAAGGTACACTTTAAAGAGTTTATGAAGCCATATGATTTTGTCTCATAATTCTGTGACAGAAACATAAATGAAAAATAATGTACTGAATGCTCTTTCAAGCCAGATGAGCAACATAAACCTAACAGTGGTCAACAAATGATCATTTGGCACAAGAACAACATTGTATTTATTCTTCTTCATTGTTAAATGAACAAGTAATCTCCTGAGAATGGATCCCCAATGGCTGTATGGGCCATTCCCTTAGAGAAGAACGGCACTTTTCTATAGATATCATAAAAATATGACTCAGAACCAAGTCCAGGGAAGAGGATTTTGCTTCTTTCCTTCTGTGTGAATGCCATCCATTTATTTTTGTTAATAGTTTTAATACTCTTCTACTTCTATAGATGATAAGTAATCATACAAAAATATATGATTCTTCAAAGGCAGTAGTTATTTGCATTATATGGAAAAGCAAAATGTACCGGTGGAACACATCCAGAGCAAAGAGAAAATTTGTCATTCTGTAATGTCTGTTCCTTTATTAAGTATTTGATTATTTACATCACAAATATTAGCCCTCTCCTGTCTCCTTCCCTCACAGTGTTCTTTCCCCTATTCTTTTCCCCTCCATCTCTGAGAGGATGTTCCCACCAGGTACATCCATCCTGGGGCATCAAGTTTCTACAGTATTAGAGGCACCCTCTACCACTGAGGCCAGAAAAGGCAGCCCTCTGCTACATGTGTGAGACCTTAAGCCAGCCCATGTATGCTCTTTGGTTGGTAACTCAGTCTCTATGAATTCATAGGAGTCCAACATAGTTGACAGCGTTGTTACTCTTATGGGGTTATAGGGGTCCAGACCTCCCTGCAACGCTTGGCTATATCTACATCTTTCTCAGCTGCTTTTAGTACCCATCAGAGGGCAACCATGTTAGGCTTGTGTCTAAAGACAAAACAAAACATTAGTAATAATGTCAGGGTTTGGTGCCCATTCAAGGAAAGGATCCTGAATTGGGATGGTCACTGGTCAGCTATTCCTTCAGTCTCTTCTTCTTTTTTGTCCCAGCATTTCTTTTAGACATGGGCACTTTTGAAGTAATGTCCATTCTTAACTGCTCCTGGTTCCTCCTGTATTAGACATTTTAAGTTTTTTTTTTTTTTTTTTTTTTTTTTTTTTTTTTTAGTGATATAGCAAAATATGCCAGATGAACAACTTTTAAGGGAGGGAAGATTTATATTGCTGCAGAATTAGATGTCTCAGCCTATGGATGCCGGGCTCCATTGCATTACAATCTTCATTGTCAAGATGACTTGTTACTCCCCTTCCCCACACACACACACATGCAAGTGCACTGAAGGATCAATGGAGTTACAGATGTGAGCTATTTGTCTTATCTGGATTTACATTATTTTTAAACTCAGACCTTCACACTGGTGGAGAGTGCACTTTATTCATTGAATTAGCTCATTACCACCAATGTTCATGTATTTTTACTAAATCAATTCATATATTTAAGTATGCTTCTAACACTTCTACAGAGATATTATTTTCACCAATGTAAAAACAGGAGGGCAGAGCAATTCTGAAATTGTGCATAGTACACATTAAGGAAAATCAAAATTTTAAAAAGTATAGATTGTTATTTTGAGCTTTATAAAATACATTTTGAGTATACTCATCCCTATATCTTCCTCAATCAATTCCCCCTTCCCTCCAACTCATTTTTTGCCACATTAAAAACAATGATGTTTGTTCCACTATGTTCATAGCAGCTTTATTCATAATACCAGCAAACTGGGAACAACCTAGATATCCCTAAACCAAAGAATGGATAAAGAAAATCTGGTATATCTATACAATCAAGTATTAATCAGCTATTATAAAGGACATCATGAAATTAACAGGCAAATGGATGGAACTAGAAAATGTCATCTAAGTGAGGTAGCCCAGACTTAGACAGACAAACAAATATGGCAGGAGCCTAGCATAACTGATGTCTGTGAGGCTTCACCCAGAAATTGTCAGAAACAGATGCAGAGATCCATAGCCAAACATTGTAAGATGTTTGAGAGAACCATGTGGAAGAGGAGGAGGAAAGATTGAAAAATTCAGATGGGTCAAGGACACCAGAAGAAAACCTTACTGAGCCCATAGTGGCTCACAGAGACTGAACAGCCAACCAGAAACATGCAAAAGCCTGAGCTGGGTCTTCAGTTCATATGTAACTGTTGTTCAGTTAGTCCTTCATGTGGGAACTTCATGTGGAACTCCTAAGAGCAAGAGCCAGGGTTGTCTCTGACTCTGTTGCCTACCTTTGTATCCCTTTGCCCTACTGGACTGTTTTGTCTAATATCCATACAAGGCCTCCCCTTTTCTGAGAAGAAAGGGAAGATGGCAGATAGAGCAAGAGTAGTGAGATGGAGAGATTGGGAGGAGAAGACAGAGAGAAAGCTGTGGTTGGGATGAAAAATAAATAAATAAATAAATAAATAAATAAATAAACGCATTAACAAAAATTTATTTTTTGAAAAAAAAGTCTCAGCTGTAAAAAATAAAAACAAAACGACAAAATCTACCCACTCAAAAAAAAAAAAAACAACAAAAAAAAAAAAACAACAACAACAAAAAAAACAAGCAATCAAACAAACAAAAACCAAACAAACAAATTCCTTCAAGACCTATTTGTCTGAGACAACCGGCCACCTTCCTGGTGAGAGCACAGGGGTCCACCAGGCCAGAGAGGTTTCTGCCTCAGGCTTCAGCGGGAGCCACCTTGGCTCCGGGACTCTGCGGAGAGCAGGCTGCATGGGTGAGGGTGTGGAATACAGAGGCCAGCAGTTTCTGGGACAGGCGAGAGCCAGAGAGCTTCTGAGGCGGTGCCATCTTCGGGTCCAGACAAATGGCCACCTTCCTGGTGAGAGCACAGGGGTCCACCAGGCCAGAGAGGTTTCTGCCTCAGGCTCCAGTGGGAGCCACCTTGGCTCCGGGACTCTGCGGAGAGCAGGCTGCATGGGTGAGGGTGTGGAATACAGAGGCCAGCAGTTTCTGGGACAGGCGAGAGCCAGAGAGCTTCTGAGGTGGCGCCATCTTCGGCTCTAGACAACCGGGCACCTTCCTGGCCAAAGCAACACAGCTTCTGGGAAAGATTCTGTTTTGGGCCTTCATCTTCAGCCATGAGGAGGTCCAAACACCAGATAACTGTGCAGCTTCCCTGAAAGAGGAGAGCTTGCCTGCAGAGACTGCTCTGACCACTGAAACTCAGAGGAGAGAGCTAGTCTCCCACGTCTGCTGATAGAGGGTAACAAAATCACCAGAGGAACAATCTCTAAACAAAGACAACTATAACAACTAACTCCAGAGATTGCCAGATGGCAAAATGTAAACGTAAGAATCCTACTAACAGAAACCAGGACCACTCACCATCATCAGAACCCAGAACGCCCACTTTGCCCAGTCCAAGGCACCCTAACACACCTGAAAAGGTAGACCTGGATTTAAAAGCATATCTCATGATGATGGTAGAGGACATAAAGAAGGAATTTAATAACTCACTTAAAGAAATACAGGAGAACACTGCTAAAGAGTTACAAGTCCTTAAAGAAAAACAGGAAAACACAACCAAACAGGTAGAAGTCCTTATAGAAAAACAGAAAAACCCATCCAAACAGGTGATGGAAATGAACAAAACCATACTAGACCTAAAAAGGGAAGTAGACACAATAAAGAAAACCCAAAGTGAGGCAACGCTGGAGATAGAAACCCTAGGAAAGAAATCTGGAACCATAGATGCCAGCATCAGCAACAGAATACAAGAGATGGAAGAGAGAATCTCAGGTGCAGAAGATTCCATAGAGAACATCGGCACAACAATCAAAGAAAATGGAAAATGCAAAAAGATCCTAACTCAAAACATCCAGGAAATCCAGGACACAATGAGAAGACCAAACCAAATAAGATAATAGGAGTGGATGAGAATGAAGATTTTTCAACTCAAAGGAACAGCAAATATCTTCAACAAAATTATTGAAGAAAACTTCCCAAATCTAAAGAAAGATATGCCCATGATCATACAAGAAGCCTACAGAACTCCAAATAGACTGGACCAGAAAAGAAATTCCTCCCAACACATAATAATCAGAACATCAAATGCACTAAATAAAGATAGAATATTAAAAGCAGTAAGGGAAAAAGGTCAAGTAACATATAAAGGCAAGCCTATCAGAATTACACCAGATTTTTCACCAGAGACTATGAAAGCCAGAAGAGCCTGGACAGATGTTATACAGACACTAAGAGAACACAAATGCCAGCCCAGGCTACTATACCCAGCCAAACTCTCAATTACCATAGATGGAGAAACCAAAGTATTCCACGACAAAACTAAATTCACCCATTATCTCTCCACGAATCCAGCCCTTCAAAGGATAATAACAGAAAAAATCCAATACAAGGACGGGAACCATACCCTAGAAAAAACAAGAAGATAATCCCTCAACAAAACTAAAAGAAGACAGCCACAAGAACAGAATGCCAAGTCTAACAACAAAAGTAATAGGAAGCAACAATTACTTTTCCTTAATATCTCTTAATATCAATGGACTCAATCCCCCAGTAAAAAGACATAGACTAACAGACTGGCTACACAAACAGGAACCAACATTTTGCTTCTTACAGGAAACCCATCTCAGGGAAAAAGACAGACACTACCTCAGAGTGAAAGGCTGGAAAACAATTTTCCAAGCAAATGGTCTGAAGAAACAAGCTAGAGTAGCCATTCTAATATCTAATAAAATCAACTTCCAACCCAAGGATATCAAAACAGACAAGGAGGGACACTGCATACTCATCAAAGATAAAATCCTCCAAGAGGAACTCTCAATTCTGAATATCTATGCTCCAAATGCAAGGGCAGCAACATTCATTAAAGAAACTTTAGTAAAGCTCAAAGCACACATTGCAACTCACACAAAAATAGTGGGAGACTTAAACAGGGACACAGTGAAACTAACAGAAGTTATGAAACAAATGGACTTAACAGATATCTACAGAACATTTTATTCTAAAAAAAAGAATATACCTTCTTCTCAGCACCTCATGGTACCTTCTCCAAGATTGACCATATAATTGGTCACAAAACAGACCTCATCAGATACAAAAATATTGAAATTGTCCCATGCATTCTATCAGACCACCATGGACTAAGGCTGATTTTCAATAACAAAATAAATAATAGAAAGCCAACATTCACGTGGAAACTGAACAACACTCTTCTCAATGATACCTTGGTCAAGGAAGGAATAAAGAAAAAAATTAAGGACTTTTTGGAGTTTAATTATAATGAAGCCACAACATACCCAAACTTATGGGACACAATGAAAGCATTCCTAAGAGGAAAACTCATAGCTCTGAGTGCCTCCAAAAAGAAACTAGAGAGAGCCACATTAGCAGCTTGACAACACACCTAAAAGGTCTAGAAGAAAAGGAAGCAAATTCACCCAAGAGGAGTAGAAGGCAGGAAATAATCAAACTCAGGGGTGAAATCAACAAAGTGGAAACAAGAAGAACTATTCAAAGAATCAACCAATCAAGGAGCTGGTTCTTTGAGAAAATCAACAAAATAGATAAACCCTTAGCCATACTCACTAGAGGGCACAGGGAAAGCATCCTAATTAACAAAATCAGAAATGAAAAGGGAGACATAACAACAGATCCTGAAGAAATCCAAAACACCATCAGATCCTTCTACAAAAGGCTATACTCAACAAAACTGGAAAACCTGGATGAAATGGACAAGTTTCTAGACAGATACCAGGTACCAAAGCTAAATCAAGATCAGGTTAATGATCTCAACAGTCCTATATCCCCTAAAGAAATAGAAGCAGTCATTAATAGTCTCCCAGCCAAAAAAAGCCCAGGACCAGAGGGGTTTAGTGCAGAGTTCTATCAGACCTTCAAAGAAGACCTAATTGCAGTTCTTCACAAACTATTCCACAAAATAGAAATGGAAGGTACTCTACCCAACTCATTCTATGAAGCCACAATTACTCTGATACCTAAAGCACAAAAAGACCCAACAAAGATAGAGAACTTCAGACCAATTTCACTTATGAATATCGATGCAAAAATCCTCAATAAAATTCTTGCTAACCGAATCCAAGAACACATCAAAACAATCATCCATCCTGATCAAGTAGGTTTCATCCCTGGGATGCAGGGATGGTTCAATATACAGAAATCCATCAATGTAATCCAGTATATAAACAAACTCAAATACAAAAACCACATGATCATCTTGTTAGATGCTGAGAAAGCATTTGACAAAATCCAATATCCATTCATGATAAAAGTCTTGGAAAGATCAGGAATTCAAGGCTCATACCTAAACATGATAAAAGCAATCTACAGCAAACCAATAGCCAACATCAAAGTAAATGGTGAGAAGCTGGAAGCAATCCCACTAAAATCAGGGACTAGACAAGGCTGTCCACTCTTGCCCTACCTATTCAACATTGTACTTGAAGTCCTAGCCAGAGCAAATAGACAACAAAAGGAGATCAAGGTGATACAAATTGGAAAGGAAGAAGTCAAAATATCACTTTTTGCAGATGATATGATAGTATATATAAGTGACCCTAAAAATTCCACCAGAGAACTCCTAAGGCTGATAAACATCTTCAATGAAGTAGCTGGATATAAAATTAACTCAAACAAGCCAATGGCCTTTCTGTACACAAAGGATAAACAGGCTGAGAAAGAAATTAGGGAAACAACACCCTTCTCAATAGTCACAAATAATATAAAATACCTTGGCATGACTCTAAGGAAGTGAAAGATCTGTATGATAAGAACTTCAAGTCTCTAAAGAAAGAAATTAAAGAAGATCTCAGAAGATGGAAAGATCTCCCATGCTCATGGATTGGCAAGATCAACATTGTAAAAATGGCTATCTTGCCAAAAGCAATCTACAGATTCAATGCAATCCCCATCAAAATTCCAACTCAATTCTTCAAAGAATTAGAAACGGCAATCGGCAGATTCATCTGGAATAACAAAAAAACGAGGATAGCAAAAACTCTTCTCAATCATAAAAGAACCTCTGGTGGAATCACCATGCCGGTCCTAAAACTGTACTACAGAGCAATTGTGATCAAAACTGAATGGTACTGGTATAGTGACAGACAAGTCGACCAATGAAACAGGATTGAAGACCCAGAGATGAATCCACAAACCTATGGTCACTTGATATTTGACAAGGGAGCTAAAATCATCCAGTGGAAAAAAGACAGCATTTTCAACAAATGGTGCTGGCACAACTCGCAGTTATAATGTAGAAGAATGCGAATTCATCCATTTCTATCTCCTTGTACTAAGGTCAAATCTAACTGGATTAAGGAACTCCACATCACATAAAACCAGAGACACTGAAACTTGTAGAGGAGAAAGTAGGGAAAAGCCTCGAAGCTATGGGTACAGGGGAAAAATTCCTGAATAGAACAGCAATGGCTTGTGCTGTAAGATCAAGAATCGATAAATGGGACCTCATAAAATTGCAAAGCTTCTGCAATTCAAAAGACACCGTTAATAAGACAAAAAGGCCACCAACAGATTGGGAAAGGATCTTTACCTATCCCAAATTAGATAGGGGACTAATATCCAATATATATAAAGAACTCAAGAAGGTGGACTCCAGAAAATCAAATAACCCCATTAAAAAATGGGGCTCAGAGATGAACAAAGAATTCTCACCTGAGGAATACCGTATGGCAGAGAAGCACCTGAAAAAATGTTCAACATCCTTAATCATCAGGGAAATGCAAATCAAAACAACACTGAGATTCCACTTTATTCCAGTCAGAATGGCTAAGATCAAAAACTCAGGTGACAGCAGATGCTGGCGAGGATGTGGAGAAAGGGGAACACTCCTCCATTGTTGGTGGGATTACAAGCTTGTACAACCACTCTGGAAATCACTCTGGCGGTTCCTCAGAAAATTGGACATAGTACTACCGGAGGATCCCGCAATACCTCTCCTGGGCATATATCCAGAAGATGTCCCAACCGGTAAGAAGAACACATGCTCCACTATGTTCATAGCAGCCTTGTTTATAATAGCCAGAAGCTGCAAAGAACCCAGATGTCCCTCAACAGAGGAATGGATACAGAAAATGTGGTACATTTACACAATGGAATACTACTCAGCTATTAAAAAATAATGAATTTATGAAATTCCTAGCCAAATGGATGGACCTGGAGGGTATCATCCTGAGTGAAGTAACCCAATCACAAAGGAACTCACACAATATGTACTCACTGATAAGTGGATATTAGCCCAGAAACTTAGGATACCCAAGATATAAGATACAACTTGCCAAACGCATGAAATTCAAGAAGAACGAAGACCAAAGTGTGGACACTTCACCCTTTCTTAGAAATGGGAACAAAACACCCATGGAAGGAGTTACAGAGACAAAATTTGGAGCTGTGACGAAAGGATGGAGCATCTAGTGAGTGCCATATGCAGGGATCCCCCCCCCATAATCAGCTTCCAAATGCTGACGCCATTGCATACACTAGCAAGTTTTTGCTGAAAGGACCCAGATATAGCTCTCTCTTGTGAGACTATGCCGGGGCCTAGCAAACACAGAAGTGGATGATCACAGTCAGCTATTGGATGGGTCACACGGCCCCCAATGGAGGACCTAGAGAAATTATCCAAGGAGCTAAAGGGAACTGCAACCCTATAGGTGGAACAACAATATGAACTAACCAGTACCCGGGAGCTCTTGTCTTTAGCTGCATATGTATCAAAAGATGGCCTAGTCGGCCATCACTGCAAAGAGAGGCCCATTGGACTTGCAAACTTTATATGCCCCAGTACAGGGGAACGCCAGGGCCCAAAAGGGGGAGTGGGTGGGTAGGGGATTGGGGGTCTGGGTATGGGGGACCTTTGGGATTGCATTGAAAATGTAAACGAGGAAAATACCTAAGAAAAAAAAAGAAAAAAAAGACCTACTTGTCATGGATAAATATTCTTGAATGTGGGATCTTAATCTAGAGAGAATTTGATTTACTTGTGGCCACACTAGTAGAAAAGAGAACTGGTTCTCTGACTTACTGTACCTAAGAATTTTCAATAGCCCCACATCTTGAAGTAGGATTCTATGCTTTCCATGCTAGAATTTGAATTTAGTATTGTTTTAATATGTGGTCTCTAACTCTCTCTCTCTCTCTCTCTCTCTCTCTCTCTCTCTCTCTCTCTCTCTCTCACACACACACACACACACACACACACACACACTGGGGGGGTGCTTCTTTTTTGAAGAAGCACGTATGTTAAAGAACCATTAAAAATAAAGGAGAGAAGCTTGGCTCACCCGTCTCACATTGCTGAGAAATGCCATGTTACTTTGCTGAATAACAATATATATTTCCACATATATTTCCTTTTGAATTTTTCCTTCCTTGTCATCAAAAGGATAACATGTTTGTCCGCCTAGAAAAATATGTTATCAAGGAGCTGTGAAGACTAACTTGGGTAGCAGCTGCCTTTCTTCTGTGGATATTGGAGCCTGTGGTGAGTTAGATTTAGGTGTACTATCTTGTGATGAGAAAATGCCACTACCCTTACAGAGAAGGCAATCAGGGATGGTCTCTTTAGCTGGAGAATTCATGAGTTCTCAGCATCACCTGGCTCACAGTCCAGGCAGGACAAATACTTCTGCATGGCTAATTTTGAGAAGCCCTGCTTTTCACAGAACATTCAATAGTTATCTGTGAGTATTACATACATAAAGAATGAAGTATATAGCAGAAGCATGTAAATTATAATGTATATGTACAAATATAATACATTGCAAAGACATACAAAACCTTTTTATCCCAGCCTATTCCAAAAACAGTCAGCATAAAAAAATTAATCAAAGTAAATGAGTCTCCTTTTGCCTCCATTCATCTTTTAAATAGACTATCACAAGGTGAGGTCATCAGAGAAATAAGCAGGAAGTAAATTTGGTTTTGCTTCATTCAGGGAAAGGAAATGGAGATAGCATTAGAGAAACATATGCATATGTGTAATTTTATGTATGCTAAATTTTAGAGTGGAATTATTCTAATGTGAAGCATAAAGGAAGCAGAAACTAGGGTTAGTGATATTTAAAATCAAGGATAAGTGAAGGGCCAAGCATGAATGTCACTGGATCCTCAATGGCTACTATAATTTGAGACAAATGAAATCAGCTCATACAAAGCACGGAATTTACAAAAGGAAATTTATTTCCACTGATTGTTCTGATACAAACTTTACAAGAAACTTTTATTTTAATATATTTTTAAAATATTCTACCTTGTGAAACGTTTAAATGCATTCTGGAGTGTAATTGGCACTCAAAGAGTCATGGTGAAAGATGCGTGTTAAGATAATACTAAAGATTAATTTAATGTGTTCTGCCTTCATACCTCTCTGATTTATCTTCATTCCTCCATTACTTCTTCTGATACTTCATCATTAAATGTAACTTTTTCAATATGACCTGCCCTAATGTGTCAGGTGTATGCTATTTTACAATTATTCATGAGTTAATGGTAATATAAAACTTCAATATTTTGAAAAGTACAGGAGAAATGACTTTGCTTTTGTTTATACTCCTTTAGTTGAAAGATGGATAACTTAACAGTTACTGTAGCAATACAACTTGTAAAGGAACATAGACCATGACCAAGACAAGGAAGAGATGAGAGTGAGGCTTGTTTCTTCTATTAAAATAATAATTTCCTGGCTATATGAGGGCTTTAACTTTTCTGTTCTATACATTCAAATAATTTAGAAATAATTCTGATAGTGAATTTATAAAATTGATTATGGTGATTGTTTCATATATATTTAAAACATTTGTTCATATTATATATGTAGATATAGATATGAATATGGATACAAATACAGATATGGATGCGGATACAATACAGATACAGGTGCAAATATAGATATATATTCTGCATATATGACTATGAACCAAATGACTGTCTAGTGTTGCATGAGGTCAGAAGTGGCCATAAAAGTGGAAATAAATTTGTTGTGACTCACCATGTAGATGCTGAAAACAAAACGCAGGTCTTCTGGTCTTCTGCAAGAACAGAAATTTCTCTTAACCACTGAGACATCTATTCAGACAAAGAGATTGATTTTCATATTTACCTTAAGTCATATAACAAATATATAAATATACCTAAATAGTAACATGATATTGACTCATGTTTTGTGATTAAACATGAAGCTTCCTTGACTAAATCTATTAAGACAAAAACATGTGCATTTATATATTTAAATATAGCTTTCATAGACCACTAACAGAGCCAACATATGTAGCTCATATTATTGCATTCAAATTACACTCATTTTAATTTGTATTATATTCTGCTAAATATTCTCCATGCATAATAAATCTGGCCTTATATGAGAATTAAGTCAAGAAATATTACTCATTTTTTTCATCCCAAACCCATTGCCTAAACTAAATTTTCTGAACCATTTTCTCTTCATCACCTCTAACCCAACTCCAGTCATCTTCTTAATTCATTTGAAGAATTCATTGATTGTTCCATTCTCCTTATCAAATATAAGTAATTAATTTGCTATTTTTAAGCACTTGTGAACTGTTGAGCTCAATATGCTACCTGTGTTGTATTGGAAAGTGTTTTCATTGCTCACACAATACAAAGCCACTCGTAACTATAATTTAATGCACCTGGCATGGAATGTTTTATATTGAACCCTGTTTAATTTTCCCTAGTCATATAAAATATATTAGGTAGGGTTTGACTTATATACTGCTAAAAAGATAGTACTTTGCAAAGTAAAATACACACACACACACACAAAGATGTTTCAATGTTTCAACTTGGGTAGTTAATGTACAATACTCACAAATCTTCTCTATGGAGTGATAGTTCCATGAGAAAATTATAAGTTTTCATTTTTTGGAGAAGACATAAAGGTGATATAAACAATAGTGTGACCTTTACATCCTTGGCTTTTAGGGAAGATTCAAATTTAAAATGTCATTTCATAATAAAATGCTTACTGAAAGAAGTCAGGTCTGGACATGGCAGAGGAGGAGGATGTTAGTTTACACGTAGGTTCTGAGTTTTCGGGTCACCTTTCCTGTGGGTATATTGATATGAGGTACTCACAGTGGACATACCTGCATATTAGACACATTGCTCAGACATCTGGAGAGCTGAGCTTCCACCTTAGTGGTTGAAGGAAACACCTAGATGTGCTGACTCTAGAACATCACTAGCTGTGTTGTTTAATAAGGAGTAAGTTCACAGACACCCAATGAGTCTCCAAACCTTGCACAATACTAAGTACTTTGTGCTGTCTCCAAATGTACTTATATGCCTACAATAGGGTCTCTTTAATGAATTACACACTTTAAAAGCATTGTTGCCACAATGAATTCCTTATATAACAGCATATTGTTACAAAGGTTATTTGAACAGAATCTCTGTATCTGTCACAATGTGTTTTGCATTTAACTTTAAGCTCAAAAGAATTTCTTTTTCAGGTTTTCTTGTTGCTTTTGTTGAAGAGGCTGTTAGGATTGGGCTTCTGCAGGCCAGGAACCTTTAATTTCACAGCAATCTATCTATATTGGTTTTCACATCTCAGATAACAAATATGAATCACAAGGCTTTTTTGACATACCTGGTTTCAAACATCATTACTTTCTAATTTGAGATTACACTTATATTTTTTTAAAATTTTTTTTATTACATATTTTCCTCAATTACATTTCCAAAGCCATCCCAAAAGCCTCCCACACCCCCACTCCCCTGCCCACCCATTCCCATTTTTTGGCCCTGGCGTTCCCCTGTACTGGGCATATAAAGTTTGCATGACCAATGGGCCTCTCTTTCCAGTGATGGCCGACTAGGTCATCTTTTGATACGTATGCAGCTAGAGACAAGAGCTCCGGGGTACTGGTTAGTTCATAATGTTGTTCTACCTATAGGGTTGCAGATCCCTTTAGCTCCTTGGGTAATTTCTCTAGCTCCTTCATTGGGGACCATGTGATCCATCCAATAGCTGACAGTGAGCATCCACTTCTGTGTTTGTTAGGCCCTGGCCTAGTCTCACAAGAGACGGCTATATCACGGTCCTTGCACCAAATGCTTGCTAGTGTATGCAATGGTGTCATAATTTGGAGGCTAATTATAGGATGGATACCTGGATATGGCAGTCTCTTGATGGTCCATCCTTTTGTCTCAGCTCCAAACTTTGTCTCTGTAACTCCTTCCATGGGTGATTGTTTCCAATTCTAAGAAGGGGCAAAGTGTTCACACTTTGGTCTTCGTTCTTCTTCAGTTTCATGTGTTTTGCAAATTGTACCTTATATCTCAATATATTAAGTTTCAGGGCTAATATCCATTTATCAGTGAGTACATATTATTTGAGTTCTTTTTTTTTATTTTCTTTTTTTTAATTAGGTATTTTCCTCATTTACATTTTCAATGCTATCCCAAAGGTCCCCCATACCCACACCCCCAATCCCCTACCCACCCACTCCCCCTTTTTGGCCCTGGCGTTCCCCTGTACTGGGGCATATAAAGTATGCAAGTCCAATGGGCCTCTCTTTGCAGTGATGGCCGAATAGGCCATCTTTTGATACATATGCAGCTAAAGACAAGAGCTCCCAGGTACTGGTTAGTTCATATTGTTGTTCCACCTATAGGGTTGCAGTTCCCTATAGCTCCTTGGGTAATTTCTCTAGCTCCTCCATTAGGGGCCGTGTGACCCATCCAATAGCTGACTCTGATCATCCACTTCTGTGTTTGCTAGGCCCTGGCATTCTTCAGTTTCATGTGTTTTGCAAATTGTACCTTATATCTCAATATATTAAGTTTCAGGGCTAATATCCATTTATCAGTGAGTACATATTATTTCAGTTCTTTTGTGATTGTGTTACCTCACTCAGGATGAAATTACAACTTAATCACATAATTTTCCCCTTCCTTTTCCTTCCTCCAAACATTCTGGTATACTCCAGTTGTCTTTCAAATTTCTGGTTGCTTCATTAATTTTAATTGTTGCTACATACATATACATACACATACACATATACAAACATATATAATATGTAAATATGTATGTGAATGTCCACATATATTTCTCAATACATAGATTGAACATAGTCATTATGTGTTGTATAAATTATTTAATGTTGACCCAGTGTTTCCACCCTGCCTATGCCATCTAGTTCTCAGATAAAAGACATGCACAACTTTTATAGTTACATTAAGCCTTAAATGGAAACAAAGCTGGGCAGATAGCTATTCTCTTTGCTCTTACTATCTACTTTCCTATCAATAACTCTGGGTTATTAATTACTGTTTCATCTGGGATGCTCCAAACTCCATTTCCATGCTTCATGGCTGTGTTTTCTTGATTCCTAACCCACGGAGGCTTCTCTTTCCTCCTCCTACACCTTCTTCTTCCCCTTCTGGTTCTCCTCTGACCCCAAGCCCAGCAAAACTAAACCCTGCCTATGTCTCTTCTACCCAGCTATTCGTTATTAGCATCATTATTTACCAATCAGAAATAACTTGGGGCAGGGTCACTTGGGGCTAAGTGCAGACTCCAGGACCTGAGGGCCCACATTTAGAATTATAATAACATGATTAATATCTTATTGCTTCAATATTAAAATGTAAATATTTAAATATTAAAAATTTAATATTAAGGCTTAATATTTTGCACAAGATAACGAATTTCTGTGCTCTTACCCAGTGAAGATTATTTCTATCACTCTCAGCATCCCTTACTGGAAAGGAATCTGGAACACAGTCTGTGTAATGTGATGACAGTCATCTTATATCCAAAGTGCCTAACCATTTTCTGATGGGTAGTTGAGATCTCAGGGTAAAACGTAGGACAAAGGATGATTACTATCCCAGTAGGAGGAATGAGGTAAATCTACATGTACCATGGTACTCATACTGATGAACAATAGACGATGTATCCATCGTTTGGGGAGTTTTCCATTTTTCCTTTTGATCTTTATTAAATAAGACAGCTGAAAACTGTAAAACAAAACAAGATTGTCTCCACTCATCTAAGGATACATTAGTCCTCCTATAGAAATGGAGGTCCAGTTTTGCCCCTTTGTACCTTTGCTGATTTAATGACAGCATTTAAAAAAAAACAGACCAATTATTTTGTAATATTCAATGACAATTTGTTTATAGTTTCCATATCTAAACAGATAATAACTTAAAGTCTCTTTAAGTCATGAAATGGGTCAAAAAAGATCTTGCTCTTATTTTATGCACATTCCACTCTTTGTAATAATATCCTGAAAGGTAACAGTATGTCACATTGGAAATTGTCCCATACGGACTTCTTAATTTCAAAACACTTTATTATATGTGGGCCTAATCCTGGGGAAGACTGACAATACACGACACTAATTACCTTACCCCTTGGCATAATTTCCTATCAGATTCTGTCGTTGATGAACTAATTTTCTCCTTTGTTTCCCCACTTTCCCAAATCACACATTGATTCCTAGTAAGTGAATTAAGTCTTTAAGCCCTAAGGAGAGCAAGTACTATGGTTAAAGTGGAATCAAATATACATGAAGGCCAAAAGTTAACAGATTATATCTTCTTAAAACTGACAGGATTTCTCAACTGAATTTTAATTAGGAAAAAAGGCGGTCTGAAAAATCTGGATAAAGAATGGAGAAGGCTCCCTAGGAAAAGAAGAATCACAGAGGAATTTTCTTAAAACTGGAATGTAAGCGATTGGAGTAATATTTGTGTAGGAGTGGGGTAAGAATCCTAAACTCGTGGTGCCCTAGGGCATCTTATCTTTGTCTATGTTTGTTACTGGATGAAGCACATTGGGTATGATAGTATGACTTAAATATTTTAGTTACATTTTCTTTTGTTCAGAGATTACACCTGACAAAATCATCTGTTTCTTAGACGCACACAGATACAAATGGACACACACACACAGACACACACAGACACGAGAAAGAGAAACGTAGCCTAGTGTTCAAAAACCTGGAGGGGTAGTTAATTTTTATTAACTTCAAGGTGGCATTTGTTTATGATGTACTCTAAAATAATTTTTAATTATTACTTCATAAGATGAATTCAGAAATAAAACCTCATATAAAAGCAATTTTCTTTTTAATTGATTTTTTCATTAACTTATTCTGGATTCGTAATACTACTCAAGTGACAAATGGAAAGTGAAATGCAAAACAGTCTTAAATTTGGTTTTAAAAATGGATGTCATATATACACATATACATACACACACACACACACACACACACACACTCACAGGATTCAGAAAAATATATGTGCACATTTAAGCCATAGGTTATGTCCACTGATATTTTTATAATTACTCTACCATTTTTTTATACTCAAATAATTTTATTTTCCTTCTGACTCACATCATAGTTACTCAGAGTTCTAATTTAGGTTGTTATATAATGTCCATCTTGTTTTGAGTACCATGTTTCTGACCCAGAACTGTTCCTGTCTGAAAGAAATGTAAAAACAAAAATGGAGCAGAGACTGAAGAAATGGCAGGCCAGTGACCTTCCCAACTTGGGATCCATGGGAGAACAGCAAACCCTGACACTATTACTGATGCTATGTTGTGCTTGCAGGCAGAAATTTAACATTGCTGTCCTCTGAGAGGCTCTACCAGCAGCTGACTGAGACAGATATAGATATATACAGCCAGCCATTGGACTAAGGTCAGGGACTCCTAGGGAAGAGATAAGGGAAAGAGTGAAAGAACTGAATGGGAGGGCTACCCCATAGGAGGACCAACAGTGTCCCCGATACTAAGCTACCAATAAAAAAAGTATATACGGTCTGGTCTGAGGACCCTGGCACATATTCAGCAGAGGAGTATTCAACCTTTTCTTGGCCCAGTGGGAGAATTTGTGCCTAGTCCTGTAGAGAATTGATGCCCTAGGGAAGGAGGATGCCTTGGGTGGTCAGCCTCTCTGAGGTAAAGGAGGGCTGGAATGTGATAGGAAACTCTGGGAGAGGGAGCGGGGGAAGGGGAACATTTGTTATGTAAATAAATAAAATAATAATTAAAAGAGATTAAAAGAGAATACCATAAACGGGGCATAATAGTCCATCCTAGAAGGAGCTTGCAAGACAGTGGTGCTGAGAACAATATGGATTATAGTAGACTAATTCAAGACAATGCTCATCAGAACAATATTAGCATCTGGGCTAAAAACCACTCTTGAGATATTTTAATAAAGTAGGTCGTCACTCTTTTTTTCTTAGCTGTAAGACTTGGTAGAGAGTTAAGTGAAGAGGTTTGGAGTTGGCAGGGGATATTTTGAGATCATCTAATATTTACTCTGGGGCATGGTTATTAGCAATTACAGAAGGAAATTCCAAAAGAGATTCCAAAATGGCAAATAGAGAAAAAAATGCAGTAAATTTAATGTTGGAGTCAAATAATTTTGTCCAAATAAATTAGGAATTTTAGACTTCTAGAGAGTGAATAAAAAGTTAAGCTTATTCAAATGAAACTCAGGAAAGAGGGAGAATCCACCACAGGCAAAAACAAACCTCAGAGTCCAGGAAGATGCAGGAGTAAAGTGGTTGTGACACTTCCTTTCTGGTTAAGGAAAGTCACCAAGGCCAGACATTTGGTAGTGTATGGGACTGTGGATGGCCACTGTGTGAAGCTGTGAAAGTGGATAATGGGATGCATCAGAGACCCCGGGATAGTGGATGTTTCAGATTTATGTACTACCTATCAGGGAAAGCTGAAGATAGGATGAGGAACCAGTCTAAGAAAGACAAGTGCTTTACAGACTTTTGATACTCAAATAAATACCTTTTGTAATGCAATATGGCCACAAGCACATGGAGGCAAGGGTGAGCCATGTGGTGGTTTGAATGAGCATGAATCCCATAGGGTTATATATGAGAATGTTCGATCCTTGGTGCAATTGTTTGGTAATGATTAGGAGGAATGTTCTTATTGGAGGAAGTGTGTCACTGCAGATGGACATAAAGATTTCAAAAGTCTCTCTGTCTCTCTCTCTGTCTCTCTCTGTCTCTCTGTCTCTGTCTCTCTGTCTGTCTCTGTCTCTCTGTCTCTCTCTGTCTCTCTCTGTCTCTCTCTGTCTCTCTCTGTCTCTCTGTCTCTGTCTCTGTCTCTCTGTCTCTGTCTCTCTCTGTCTCTCTGTTTCTCTCTCTCTTTCTCTGTCTCTCTCTCCGTCCTGTTTGTTGATAGGCATATAAGCTTTCAGTTACTTATCCAATACCTTGTGTGCCTGCCTGCTGCCACTCTCCTAGAAATGATAACCATGCCCTCACCCTCTAAGACTGTAAGCTACCAGCAAATTGTTTCTTCTATAATTTTTTTTTGGTCAAGATGTCAAAGTATCTGACAAGCACAGGCCTAACACCAAGTTCACTTTCTGCCATGATACATAGCATAGATTTTCTCTGCAGGGGATTTGCTAGCATTTCTATAAGAAGCTGAGTAAAGTTCTGAAGACCCAAGCTCTTTGCATAGTGTCATTACGTTCATAAGCCATGAAGAACAAAAACAGACAATGATAACATGAAAATAAAAGGGTATCTCAGAGTACAGTGAGATAACTGCTGCTACTGAAATTTCTACCTCAGTAACAGAGAATAAACTTCCAATGAGCTTTTATAAATGCTAAAAATTTTTGTCTTTAGAATTATAATGCACAAAACATAAATCAAACTTCTGGGCCTATTTTCTTTTGAATTATTTAAATTATTCCTGTGTAAATATCAAATACAATTTTCTCACCTATGATCTTCCTGAAAGGCATGTGGAGGTTGAGAGTACAAAGCATCTTGTTAGCTTCATGGAAAACATGCACATGGGATAAAGAAACAGTTATTTACGTCTACAATGTTTTAAGCCAGAGGATTCCTTTAGCAAGATGTTTAGCTGTAGATTTAAGATGTCACCACCATAGCAACATACATAAAGTTTCTCCCATTATATATAAAATGAGGAACGTTCTTGCGAAATGAGTCCTGCGGATGACCACAGAAAGAAGAGTAGACCCTACAGAGCTCCGCTCTTTCTAACAGTGTTAGAAAGCTCAACAGGGCTTTCTAACACTGAGCCTTTAAATATTGTGCTATGCTTTCTCACCTAAACAATACTTTACATCAGGATCTCAATTACTAGCAAAGCAATAAATTCACCAACAGGAAATTATGGTTACGTTCTCCATAATTAAGCTATACTTTCTTCAGCTCCTCTATTAATCAGTCCAGGCCTCATTTGCAGAGATAAAATATTTGGATGCCTTTGCCGTACATGATTTTGTTTATAGCTTAAGATTCAATATATTAATTTCTTTTCTACATTTTATTGCCATCTATAAATAAAGCCCTAAAGATCTAGAAGCAACAATAGCTAGAAATGTAGTTAATATTCTCCATATGGATGTCAACTCATTACTCTTCTTGTCAGCATTGGATTAAACACCAAAGAAATGCATTATTTATAGCCGAAGGGAAAATGCTGTATGGCTGTAACTTCTAGAAATGTTTCTATTAACCAGCTAGTTGTTCTGTATATTGTGTTTAAACTCGACACCATCCTACCTCCCCTGTTTCACACAAACATTTATCTTAAGATAATCAGGTCCCATAAATACAAGTGACTGTTTTTATCAATGAATTTCTTTGCACTTTACGACATAGTGGTTGGCTTAACAAAGTGGGATTGGCATTCTCTCAAATGATATTCAATGAAAATCTTGTTTTACTGTCTTTTCAGTTATGTGTAAGTTTTAGTCAAATCCACTTGATGTGTTACTATTCAAACACATAAATTAGCAATAAATTCATTCCATACTAATCTTACCAGTTAGTTCAAAATATATATGCCCTAAGTATTAGTGAAAAACTCCTATTTAATGATCAATGATACTTCAGATTGTCAGAATTAAGTTCAATTATCATAAATCGGTAGTTGTATAATGTCCAAGGACTTTCCTCATAGTTAAACCAACATTGAAATTGTCAGCCATCAGTATTGTACACAGCTGTCAGAGCATCCCTCATTGCTGAAGTAGATAAAATCTCATCCTCCTATGGGCACCACTCTTTCTTTCCTCCTCTCCCTTTTGACACAAACTGAAAATATCCAAGTTAACCTATCCTGAATATTTTTATCCACACCATTTCCTCTTCTCTTGATCAAATTTTGTATCTTTGCACCTTCACATGTATGTCAATTTCCCAAAACATGGCCTGCATACTTATTTCTACTTGCTACATATTTTGCTGGGTGCCAAGATAAAAACGAATTTAAAAATACAAACAAATCTTGTCACATAGGGCTGACAAAAAAAAAATTGTGAATACATGGGGCAAACACAAAAAAGATTACCTTACTTCTTCATCTAGTTAATAGTTATGAATTGAAGGTTATTTGTATGATTTTTTTAATATATACACAAAAGAGTCAGATTATATGATTAAACCAAAGATATTTCTGTTTCCTGGAAGTGGAGTTCTGCTTTCACTCTCCTAATCAGTATTTCTTCTGAGGTGTTCTTTATCTGGTTTTTGTTTTTCATCATTGAAACATTCTTTGTTTTTTAATATTATTGAATCGTTTTACAATCCAGATTTTCTCCCCGCTCTGGTCCATGATCTGTTCCACATTCTCTTACCCCCCCATCTCCATGAGAATGTCCCACTCTCTCACTCCCCATGTACCCCACTCTCCACCCCACTAAACCTTCCCACTCCCTGAGACATTCTTGTATTACTACCCAGTCTGGCGTCAAAAATCACTGTTTCAAATGAATATGATATTGAATGTCAAGTTGAGCTATCAGTTAAACATTTGACTATGTACAAATAAAGTCATTTGTGTCTTATCTGGGGTTTCTATTGCTGTGAGAAAACCCCATGAGCAAAAAGTAAGGTCTGGCTTACACTTTCACGTAGTCAATCATTGAATGAAGTCAGGACAAAATTCAAAAAGGACAGGAACCTGGAGTCAGGGCTGATGCAGAGGCTCCAGAAGGGTGCTGCTTACTGACTTAGTGTCCATGAGGTGCTCAGCCTACTTTCTTATAGAACCCAGAGAGGCACTACTGACAATGATTTGAGGCCCTCCCCCATCAATCCCTAGTTAAAGAAATGTTCTACAGGTTTGCCTGAAGGACAAACCTGTAGAACAGGCTTGTGGGATCTTATGGAGGCAATTTCTTTACTGAGATTTTCTTCACTATGATTGCTTTAGCTTTTATAAACTATTCAGCACGTTTTTTTCTCATATATTTTTGTTGTGAGCTTAGCCTTTAATTGCTGAGCCCTCAATTTTCTTTCTTAAATTTGAATTTAAGAATTCTTTATCTATTTAGGTTATATCCTAGGTCCCTGACCTACCTAGTCTTAGGTATTTAGTCACACAAACAGTATCTGTCTCATATAGGTCCCTTCTCCTAGAATGGGCCTTAAGTCAAATCAGATATCGGTGTCTCACACAAGCTTTGTAACTTTGATTGTTTGCTAGTTTGTTTTTTTATGTTTTGAGATAGGATATCTCTGTTTAGCTCTGGTTGTCCTGGAACTCACTCTGTACACTAACCAGCCTTGAACTCATGGAGACCCACCTGCCTCTGCCTCCTGAGTCCTGGGAATAATGTTATGTCCACGCACCTCCCAGCTTGTGACATATTTTCTATTGTATTTTGCAGACACTAAAGATCACAGTGTTTTCAGCTTGGTTGGTGTTTATGTTTCTCTTTTAGTGGTGTGCATAGTACCTACCTGTACCAAGTAGGATAGCATATGTAGGCACCAGCTCATCTTCTCTGTGTCCAATGAGTTGAGTAGGTATTATTTGCATCATGTTCGTATCATCAGGCCCAGTAAAACCCTGCACAAGGGGAAATGTAAGAGCTAGAGGATGGAGGTCACCAAAGTACCAGGGCCCTGTAGATCAATGTGATGAATGCACATATGAATCTACAGAAACTGAGATGACATACACAGTACCTGCATGGGTCTTTAGATATTTATTATGGCTTCTAGTTCAGTGATTTTATGAGATTTCTGTGTGGATATGAGTGCTCTCTGTGTCTCTATTTTTTTTTTTTTTGGACCTTTTCTTGGGCTCATTTCCTTCTGATTCTTTGTTTCTCCCTATTCTGATTTGTCAGTTATTATCTTTCATGAAAATATACATTACATTATATCATACTAACCCATATGGGACTGTTTATTTTCTAATAAGAGACACAACGAGTGTAGATCCAAATACATGGGAATATGGGAGGAAACTGTGTAGATCAGAGGAAGTAAAATCATAGCATGGGTATATTATGTAAACAATAAATTTTCTATAAAAATTATGATTTTAAAAAACAAAGAAAGAAGAAAATGGCTTTTGGCAAATATTCTCCTCACATTTTGCCTTGTCTTTTCACATAAAGTATCTTTCACAAGTGTGAAACTTGAATCTATGTTTGCCATTCCTTCTCTCAAACATCATGTCTTTGGTATTTTGTTTTAAAGGTTATCATCAAAGATGATATCTAGACTCTGTACTCATCTGCTCTGAATTGTACAACTTTGCCTTTTATCTTCAGGCCTGTCAATCACAATCTTTTGAGTTCTGGAAAGGTTTCAAAGTATTCATCTAGATTCCTTTGGTGTTTCTCTGAATGATCAGTTCCTCTATTTACTCTCTTCAGAAGATTATTTTCTCTTCCTTGATTCCTTTATGCCTTCGTCGCAATTCTCTTGACATCATCTATAAGCATGGTATTAGGGTTCCTTATTCTGCTGTTGTTTTGTCAACAGGTACATATTTGTTCAGTAGATTTGCAGTCATGCTGGAAATCGGGTTGTTCTCCCCCTGATTTTATTTGCACTCAACACGGGGTTGGTTATTCTGAGTATCCAGCTTCTCTATGTAAGCTTTAGACAGTGTGTTGTCCATCATGTGAGTGGACATGTATTTGTTTTTCATGAGTTCTAGATTGTAATGTAAGAAAGAGGGCCATCTTCACAGCAAAGATATGGAATATACAAGGTACTGTAAGACAAGATTTACAGACACATCCCTCTACTCTTTGGTTGTCCTTGGCTTTACTAACAGTAATACTGAACAAAAGATACACACACACACACACACACACACACACACACACACGAGATCACAAAATCTCATTTCATAATATAATATTCATAATAGTCTTTTAATAGTATTCATCAGAATACATTTTACTAATACTTAATCAGAAAGAATTGATAACTTGTTTCTAATAGTCATATAGTTACTTAATTTAGGTAAGCAGTCAATATATAATAGCTGTATGTCATAGTTCAGATGTAGTTCATTACTTTGCATGTATATATCTAGCTCATTCATTTTTTTTGAGAAAAACTATTTCTAATTTGCTTGTCTAGGTGTATTTGACAAAAATTAATTATCATTCCCCAGGTGGGTTTGTTTCTAGGTATTTTCAAGAACCTTCAATCTATGCTTATGACAATGTCATATAATAACCACTTTCTCACAAATTTGTGATTTGGCATGAACAGAAATGCTGCAATATTTTAAAATGGCTTGGCACATTCTGTCATTCTCATTTTCACAAAAGGACATGTATGATGCGAAGGGCATTTTGCCAAACCAATTTGCTTGCTTGGAGTGAATTGTGATTTTCAACACATTAAACTCATCAGTCCATGAACACAGGATAGTTTTTCTTATCTATTTCAATCATCTTCATTTCTTTGAATGTTATCTCAATATTTTGGGGATGAATAACTCAGAATTTTTATTTAATTTGTATCAAGTATTATACCAGTGTAGTGTTATTGCAAATTGAATTTTTCTTAAAGATATGTACTTAAATTTAGAAGTGTATCTATTGGCTATTGTTCCTATATGGAAATATCATTTTACTATATATCAAAAGATATGATTCATTAATATTGAGTTGAAGATATTTGTTCATATTTCATTTATAGACTCAATGCATTACATTGGTTTGATTGTTAAAGTTATTTGCATGTAAATAATGAACATCACTAAGACATGGTCTTAAATTTCTTTCTTCTCAGGAATCAGAATATTCATATACTTTTACTCCTGTGAGTACTAACATGTGTGAGAGCAGCTTTGGATCACAGTATGAGAATTTCTTGGTTAAACAGAGTTGACATATATTGTACAGGAACACCTTGTCATAAGATTTCAGTTGGCAAATGGATGGAATTATTAAAAAATCATCTTAAATGAAGTACCTGAGACCCATGAAGAAAAACATTGTGTGTGCTTACTTATAAGTGAACATTAGTCATAAAGTGCAGAATAACAATCCTACAAACTACAGACCCAAAGTAACTAAGTAACAAGGAGGGCCCAAGGTGGGATGTTTGACTCTCACCAAAATGGGGAAATAGATGAGACATTAGGAGTATATAGACGGAGGGAACTGGGTATAGGACAGCATAGGGATAGGAATAGGAGGAACGAAGTGAAGAGGAACAAAGGGAGAAAGTACTGGGAGAGATAGGACAACAATGGAAACTCCCAGGACTCTATGAGAGTGACCCTAGCTAAAATTACTATCAATAAGGGATACGGAGCATGTACTGGCCATATCTTGTAACCAGGCAAGATTTCCAATGGATGGATTTGGACAGAAATGCAGACACAAATCTTAGACCCATGCTTTTTCTTCTTTAGAAGATGTGCAGGTGTAAAAGATTGAACAGAATCTGAGGACTGTCCCAACAAATGACTGCTCCAACCAGGGACTCATGGCATGAGAGGGAGAGAAGCCCTGACACCAGTAATGCTATTTTGCTATATTTGCAGGCAGGCGCAGAGCATAACTGTTCCTGGAAGCTTGACCCAGCAACTGCTTGTAACAGATGGAAATACCCACTGCTAAGTAAGTGTAAGTGGAGATTGGGGGATCCTGTGTACAGGTCTCCTTTTACCTTAAGAGGCTTTGGCCACCAACCAGAGAGAACAAAGGGAGCAGAGGTGG
This sequence comes from Mus musculus, assembly GCF_000001635.26. NCBI lineage: Eukaryota > Metazoa > Chordata > Mammalia > Rodentia > Muridae > Mus > Mus musculus. Next base: position 23,754,407 of record NC_000081.6, on the reverse strand, counting down.
AAAGCTGTGTTCATATCTGTGATTATGCATGGAATGATCTCCAGATACCACTCCAGCAAGAAGAGTCTACTCTATTGTTTCAGGGATATGGTATATAATGGCCTTTTACTGTTGTAAGTGGAAAGGGATAATTGGTCATGGCATTTCAGGAGCAGCAAGGGGCAATTAGTTCTAATACAGCACCTAATTATGATGTGAGTGCAAAGCCAGGATGGGATGTTTGTGCTGAGTTATGCAGCCTTGTAGAGAGCTTTAGACAAGGCCATCCCCCTGTGTTCAGGGATGCTTTCTCGACAAAGACATTTTCCAAACAGAGGCAGAGTTGGGGACATCCTGCTAAGAAAGCCACGAGATCATTGAGGACTGCTACCTTAACTGCAAGGTTTCCCAACCCCTGTAGAAGAAGGGAAGGAAAGATTGCAGTCACCAGAGGGTCAAGAAAACAACCAGAAACTAACCTGGGCCCATAGGGCTTCATGGAGACTGAATTGCCACCAGAGTTGATGTGCACTTCTTTGATGACTAAGGACTTTAAACATTTCCCTAAGGTCTCCTTGGTCATTCATGATTCCTATCTTGATAATTTTCTGCTTAGCTCTGTATCCTATTTTTTAATTGGGTTATTTTGAATATTGCTGTGTACCTTCCTGAATTCTCTATAAATTTTGGATATTAGCCCTCTGATATAGGTTTGATGAAGATCTTTTCCCAATCTCTAGGCTGGCATTTTGTTGTATTGACAGCGTCCTTTGCCTTACAGATAATTTTCAGTTTCATGAGGTCCTATTTGTCAGTTATTGATCTTAGATCCTGAGCCATTGGTGTTCTGTTCAGGAAATTGTCTCCTGTATCTATGAGTTCAAGAGTATCTCACTCTTGCTTTTCTATTATATTTAGTTTATTTGGCTTTGGTTGAGGTCTTTGATTCACTTAAACTTCAGTTTTGTGCAGGATATTACAGATAGATCTATTTGCATACTTCTATATGTAGACATCCAGTTAGATAAGCACCATTCTCTATCCCATTGTATGGTTTTGGCTTCTTTATCAAAAGTTCAGTGTCCATAGGTATTTGCAGTTATTTCTCAGTCTTTGATTTGATTCCATTGATCAACATATGTTTCTGTACCAATACCATGAAGTGTGTATCACTACTTCCCTGTAGTACTACTTGAAGTCATAGATAGTGATTCCTCGAGAAGTTCTTTTATTGTTCAGGATTGTGTGGGATATTCTCTTTTGTATTTTTTTTGTTGTTGTTTTGTTTTTTTTTTATATGACGTTGAGAATTGTTCTTTCAAGGTAATAAAAGTCATGTTTGAATTTTGCTGGGTATTACAATGAATCTGTAGATTACTTAAGTAAAATGACCATTTTCGCAATGTTAATCCTACCTAGCAATGGACATGGGAGATCTTTCCATCTTCTGATATCTTCTTAAATTTCTTTCTTCAGAGACTTAAAGTTCTTGTCATATAGAACTTTCAGTTGCTTAGTTAGAGTTACACCAAGATACTTTGCATTATTTGTGTTGATGGTAATGGGTATTGTTTCCATAATTTCTTCTTTGAAGGTTTAAAATTTGTATGAAGGAGGGTTACTGGTTTTCTTTAATTAATTTTGTTTCAGCTACTTTGCTGAATGTGATTACTAGCTATAGGTGATTCCAGGTAGAATTTTTTGGATCATTTATGTATGCTAGGTTATCATCTGCAAATGATGAAACACGGAATTCTTCCTTCCAAAATTGTATCCCCTTGATGTTTAGCTGTCTTATTGCTCTGGCTAGAATAAGTACTACATTGAAGAGATAGCGAGAGAGTTGGTTAGCATTTTCTTGTCCCTGATTTTAGTGTAATTGCTTTCAATTTCCCTCCATTTAAGATTGCAGTTGGCTATTGGTTTGCTGTATTTTGCTTTGATTATGTTTAGGTATGTGCTTAGAGACCTAACATTTTAAATATTTTTAACATAAAAGGGTTTTGGATTTGATCAAAAGGCTTTTCCAGCATCTCATGAGATGATCATTTGATTTTCATATTGATTACATTAACAGATTTTCAAATATTGAATGATTCCTACATCCCTTGAATGAAACCTACTTGATCATGATGGATTATGTCTTTGATTTGTTTTCAGAAAGTTTTGAGAATTTTCTTGAATATTTTACATCAATGTTCCTAGGAGAAGTCAGTCTGAAATTTTCTTTCTTTGTTGAGTCCTGAGTGATTTAGGTATCAAAGTGACTTTTGTTTCAATTTGTTTCCCTTTGGCTAATTGCCCTGGCTAGGATTTCAAGTACTATATTGAATAGGTAGGGAGAGAGTGGGCAGCATTGTCTAGTCCCTGGTTTTAGTGGGATTGCTTCAAGTTTCTCTCCAATTAGTTTGATATTGGCTATTGGTTTGCAGTATATTGCTTTTATTATGTTTAGGTCTAGGCTTTGAATTCCTGATCTTTCCAAGACTTTTATCATGAATGGGAGTTGGATTTTGTCAAACGCTTTGCCAACATCTAGTAAGATGATCATGTTTTTTTTTTCCTTTGAGTTTGTTTGTATAGTGGACTAGGTTGATGGATTTCTGTATATTGAGCCATCCCTACATCCCTGGGATTAACTCTACTTGATCATGATGAATGAACATTTTGATGTGTTCTTGGATATATTTTGTGAGAATTTTATTAAATATTTTTGCATTGATATTCATATGGGAAATTGGTCTGAAGTTCACTTCCTTTGTTTGGTCTTTATGTGGTTTAGGCATCAGAATAATTGTGGCTTCATAGAATGAATTGGGTAGAGTACCTTCTATTTCTATTTTGTGGAATAGTTTGAGGAGTTTTGGTATTAGGTCTTCTTTGAGGGTCTGATAGAAGTCTGCATTAAACCCATCTGGTCCTGGGCTTTTTGTTGTTATTGTTGTTGTTGTTGAAAAACTATTAATGGCTGTTTCTATTTCTTTAGAGGATATGGGACTGTTTAGATCATTAATCTGATCCTGATTTAACTTTGGTACCTGGTATCTGTCTAGAAAATTGTCCATTTCATCCAGGTTTTCCAGTTGTTTTGAGTAAAGGCTTAGTAGTAGGATCTGATGGTTTTTTGGATTTCCTCAGATTCTGTTGTTATGTCTCTCTTTTCATTTCTGATTTTGTTAATTAGGATACTGTCCTGTGCCCTGTAGTTAGTCTGGCTAAGGGTTTATCTATTTTGTTGATTTTCTCAAAGAACCAGTTCCTGGTTTGGTTGATTCTTTGTATAGTTCTTCTTATTCCACTTGGTTGATTTCATCCCTGGGTTTGACTGTTTCCTGCTGTCTACCCTTTTTGGGTGAATTTGCTCCTTTTGTTCTAGAGCTTTTAGGTGTGGTGTCAAGCTGCTAGTGTATACTCTCTCCAGTTTCTTTTTGGAGGCACTCAGAGCTATGGAGTTTCCTCTTAGGACTGCTTTTACTGTGTCCCATAAGTTTGGGTATGTTTCTGGCTTCATTTTCATTAAACTCAAAAAGTCTTTAATTTCTTTCTTTATTTCTTCCTTGACCAAGTTATCATTGAGTAGAATGTTGTTCAGCTTCCACATATATGTGGGCTTACTATTATTTATGTTGTTATTGAAGACCAGCCTTAGTCTATGGTGATATGATAAGATTAATCAGACTCTTTCAATATTTTTGTATCTGCTGAGGCCTGTTTTGTGACTGATTATATTTTCAATATTGGAGAAGTACCATGAGGTTCTGAGAAGGTATAACCTTTTGTTTTAGGATAAAATGCTCTATAATTATCTGTTAAATCCATTTGTTTCATAACTTCTGTTAGTTACACTGTATCTCTGTTTAGTTTCTGTTCCAATTATCTGTCCATTGATGAGTAGGGTATTAAATTCTCCAACTATTTTTTGTGTGCGGTGCAATGTGTGCTTTGAGTTTTAGCAAAGCTTCTTTAATGAATGTGGATGTCCTTGCATTTGGAGCATAGATGTTCAGAATTGAGATTTCATCTTGGTAGATTTTTAACTTTGATGTGTATGAAGTGTCCTTCCTTTTTTTTTTAAAAAAAAAGATAACTTTAAGTTGAAAGTTGATTTTATTTGATATTAGAATGGCTACTCCAGCTTGTTTCCTGGGAACATTTGCTTTGGGAATTGTTTTCCAACCTTTTATTCTGAGGTAGTGTCTGTCTTTTCCCCCCCCCCCGAGGTGGGTTTCCTGTATGCAGCAAAATGGGTCTTGTTTACATAGCCAGTCTGTTTGTCTATGTCTTTTTATTGGGGGATTGAGTCCATTGATATTAAGAGATATTAAGGAAAAGTAATTGTTGCTTCCTGTTATTTTTGTGTTAGAGTTGGGATTCTGTTCATGTGGCTATCATCTTTTCGGTTTGTTAAAAGATTACTTTCTTTCTTTTTCTAGGGCATAGTTTCCCTCCTTGTAATGGAGTTTTCCCTTTATTATCCTTTTAAGGGCTGGATTTGTGAAAAGATACTGTGCAAAGTTGGTTTTGTCAGGCATGTTTTGATTTCTCCTTTTATGGCAATTGAGAGTTTTGCTGGGTATAGTAGCCTGGGCTGGCATTTGTGTTCTCTTAGGATCTGTATGACATCTGTCCAGGATCATAACATGTGTCAGAAGGAATTTATTTTCTGGTCCAGTATATTTGGTGTTCCATGGGCTTCATTTATCTTTTTCTTTAGGTTAGGGAAGTTTTCTTCTATAATTATGTTTAAGATATTTACTGACCTTTAAAGTTGAAAATCTTCATTCTCATCTCTATGTATTATCCTTAGGTTTGTTCCTCTCAATGTGTCCTGGATTTCCTGGGTGTTTTGAGTTAGGACCTTTTTGAATTTTGCATTTTGCACTTTTTTTTTTGTACATGATTTCTCTGGAATCTTCTGCACCTGAGATTCTCTCTTCCATCTCTTGCATTCTGTTGGTGATGTTTGCATCTATGGCTCCTGATTTTTTTCCTAGGTTTTCTATCTCCAGAGTTGTCTCCCTTTGTGATTTCTTTATTGTTTGTACTTCAATTTTTAGTTCCTAGATGGTTTTGTTCAATTCCTTCACTTGTTTGTTTGTGTTTTCCTATAATTCTTTAAGGGAATTTTGTGTTTCCTTTTTAAGTGCTTGTACTGGCTGGTTTTGGGTGTCAACTTTATACAGACTGGAGTTATCACAGAGAAAGGAACTTCAGTTGGGGAGGCGCCTCCACGAGATCCAGCTGCAAGGCATTTTCTAAATTAGTGATCAAGGGGGAAAGGCCTTTTGTGGGTGGGACCATCCCTGGGCTGGTAGTCTTGGGTTCTATAAGAGAGCAAGCCTAGCAAGCCAGGGGAAGCAAGCCAGTAAAGAACATCCCTCCATAGCTCTGCATCAGCTCCTGCTTCCTGACCTGCTTGAGTTCCAGTCCTGACTTGTTTTGGTGATGAACAGTAGTATGGAAGTGTAAGCTGAATAAACCCTTTCCTCCCCAACTTGCTTCTTTGTCATGATGTTTGTGTAGGAATAGAAACCCAGACTAAAACAGTGCTTCTACCAGTTTACTTGTGTTCTCCTGTATTTCTTTAAGGGAGTTAATAATGTCCTTCTTTAAATCCTCAACCTGCATCATGAGATATGATTTTAAATCCTAATCTTGCTTTTCTGGTGTGTTGGGGTATCCAGGACTCGCTGTGGCGGGAGTACTGTAATCTAATGATGCCAAGTAGTCTTGGTTTATATTGGTAAGATTTTTGTATTTGCTTTTGCCATTTGGTAATCTCTGGTGTTAGATGTTCTTGCTGTCTCTGGCTTGCTCCTCCTGTGAGTCTGTAATCCTGTGTTAGCACTCCTGGGAGACCAGCTCTTTCCTGGAAATACCAGTGCACAGAGGGCTTGGAATAACCCCATCTCCTGGGTGCAAATGTAGGCCCACAGGATCCTGTCCCTGCTGCTATGCTGCTTCTGCTGCCTGTGAGCTCCTAAGTGGACCTGCCTTAGAGAGTCACCAGAAAACAAATGTAGATCTCACCTGAGTTCCAGGGTCAGACACTTCCTGGAGGGAAGTTCTCCTCTGGCATGGAAGGTGCAGTGAGGGCTGAGGGTCATCCTCACCTGAGTGCAGATGTAGGCCCATAGGACCCTGTCCCAGCTGCTCTGCTCCTTCTCTGCCTGTGAGCTCCTGAGTAAACCTGCCTCAGATAGTCCCTGGTGAGACAATTGTTTCCTTTTATTTATGGGTTATAGGGATGTTTAAAAAGTTTTCCTGACCTCGATTTAACTTTAAAAATCATCTATTTTCTTAAGGTTTGCCAACTTTGTGGACAACTGTCATTTGAAGGTATAGGGGAATGTTAACCTGAATGATCCTGGTATGGTAGGCCTTTTATGGCTATCCTTCAGCTGTGTGATTCTGGATAGGTAGGTCTATACTGTTTAGTATCCACAGGTCTGGGTGGTTCAGAATCCACAGGTCCAGTGAGGGTTGGCAGAGAGCTGGCAGGAGAAAGGAGGTCTGTTGGGGATAACAGACTGCTCATGACATCTTAGAATACCCCCAGAAGACACAGTGAGCAGAGTATATGGGTAGGGTAAGGGAAGCCAACCTGTATAATTTGGCCTCTGCAGGTCTGATAAAGGTGAATGGAAAGGAGCTAGTAGGCTCAGAGTAGCTTGGAGTACCTGAGAAGACTCAGTGAGCTGAAGCAAAGTTCTAATTCTTTATCAGATACAAAATTAAAGCTTTGCCCACCATGGCCCATTAATTTTTGAATATTGGCTGGAATGATCATATATAAGTCTTTTGCATGTAGCCACAACCACTTTGAGTTCTATTGTATAATAAAAGGCTGTTGGGTCTGAAAAACAATTTCCCAACAGTCTTTTGCAGCTATTGGCTCTTCCAATCTGCCTTGTCTTTCATGATGAACTTTGAACCTTGGTTAAAAGGGCAAGGTGAAAGTCTAGGAGGAAATGGAGAGCATGGATTAAGGTGTAGTTTTGCTCTTCATAACTTGAGTAAAATTATAAAATAATAAAGTCCATTTAAAAACATTTCCCAACCTATTAAAATTAAAAGTGTTACTAAAATTGCTTTAATTTGAAAACTAATTTGTCTAGTTCATAAGAAGTCAGGGTTATCAGTCCCTTTTCATTTGTAGTTGATGACATGGGATTAATGCATTTCTCTGTGCCTCTCAGAGAAACCCCGTCTGTAGATAGATGGATGTTAGAACGGTCGCACACAATTAGGCAAGGTATAAAGTATGAAAGACTGAATCAGTCATACGGAAATGGAATGTCTTTAACACCACTGTCATTAAGTCTCTGGTAACTATGTTGAAGAGGAATCAGAAAGATTGAAAGGGACAGATGTGATACATGACTCTGACTCTAAGGAAATATCAACTCCCAGACACAACAAGATTGACAACATTCATGTTCTTACCTAGACTGTGAAAGCATGAAGAAGACCTAGAGAAGTTCGTATCAGAATATACAAGTTCAGAGAAATGGGCACAAATTCTGACTTCTGGGTAGAAAGTTACTTGCAATTGATACCTGCTGGGAGAGTGAAAGGCACTTTAATTGAGACACTGAGTGGCATAACTGTGTCTTGAAGTTTGTTTATTCCATGTTCTCATGAGTTGTCATATTGATTTTCAAAGTATCTGTATAAGTTTGCCTTCCCACCAGCAATGGAGGAGTGTTCCCCTTCCTCGATAGTCTTACCAGCATGAGCTGTAAGCCATTCCAACACATATATGATGGAATCTCAGAGTCATTTTGATTTGCATTTCCCTGAGAACTAAGGATGTTTAACTTTTTTTTTCCCAAGAGCTTCTCAGCCATTTGAGATGCCTCTGCTGATAACTCTTTGTTTAGATTTGCATCACATTTTTAACTAGATTACTTGATATGTGGAAGTCTATTTTCTAGAATTCTTTATATATTTTAGAAATTAGTCCTTGTCAGATATGCTGTTAAAGAAAATCATTTTCCATACTGTAGACTGCCATTTTCTCCTATTGACTTACAGAAGCTTTTCACTTTCAAGAGGTTGCATTAATTAATTATTGATCATAGTTGCTGCACTATTGATGTTAATAAAGTTGTCTCTTGTGCCAATGAGTTCAAGGCTATCTCTGCTTTCGTTGCTATCTGGTTCAGTATATCTGGTTTTATGTATTTATTTAAAATCATTTGTTTATTTATTCATTCAATTTACAACTCAGTATCAGCACTTCCTCTCTTTCCAGTACTACCTCACACAAGTTCTACCCCCCCCCATTCTACCTTCTTTCCTCTTTTTGATGGGAAAGACTCCATCTGGGCATCACACTTCCACTAACACAAAACACAAACAAACACACACACACACACACACACACACACACACACACACACACACATCAATTCGCTGCTAGACTACGTACATCCTCTTCCACTGAGGCCAGATAAGGGGGTCCCTGTAGGGACACAGGATCCATGATGAACAGGCTCAGGGACAGTCTCTGTTCCAGTTGTTGGGAGATATGCATTCTTCCATATGCTGACCACCAGTTAACTGGCACTATTTGTTAAAAATGCTGTCTTCCCCCCCCCCCCCCCACACTCCATGGTATTAGTTACTTTGTCAAAGATCCAGTGACCATAGGTGTGTGGGTTCATTTCTGAATCTTCAATTCTATTTCATTGATCTACCCGCTTGTCACTGTATAAATACCATGAAGTTTTTAATCACAGTTGCTCTGTAGAACAGCTTGAGGTCAGGACTGTTGATTCTCCTAGAAGTTCTTTTATTGTTGAGAAGTGTTTCACTGCCCTGGATTTTTTGTTATTACAAATAGTTTGAGAATTGCATTTCTAACTCTGAAGAATTGAGTTGGAATTTTGACGGGGCTTGCATTGAATCTATAGATTGCTTTCAGCAAGATGGACAATTTTACTACATTAGTTCTGTCAATCCATGAGCATGGGAGATCTTTCTATCTTCTAAGGTATTAGATTTATTTTTCAGGTACTTGAAGTTCTTGTTGTACAGATCTCTCACTTGTTTAGTTAGAGTCACCCCAAGATAGTTTATATTATTTGTGACTATTGTGAAGGGTGTCATTTCCCTTATTTCTTTCTTAGCCTGTTTAACCTTTGAGTAGAGGAAAGCTGATTTGTTTGCATTAATTTTATATCCGTCCATTTTGCTGAAGTTGTTTATCAGCTATTATCAGGAGTTCTCTGGTGGACTTTTTGGGGTCACTTAAGTATGCTAGCATATTGTCTGCAAATGGTGATATTTGACTTCTTCCTTTTCAATTTGAATCCCTTTGACCTCTTTGTTGTCTAATTGCTCTAGCTAGCAATTCAAGTACTATACCGAATAGATAGAAAGAGAGTGGAAAGGCTTGTCTAGTCCCTGATTTTAGTGAGATTGTTTCAAGTTTCTCTCCATTTAGTTTGATGTTGACTACTGGTTTGCTGTATATTGCTTTTACTATGTTTAAGTATGGTCTTTGAATTCCTTGTTTTGTTTTTCTTTCATTACTGTAGATCTGTAATAGAACTTGAAAATAGGAATGATGACATCTGTGGAATTTCTTCCACTTTACAAAATTGTTTTTGCTTTCCCATTTTTCTTTTTGATTTGTATTATTTTTAATGGCTGAGTAATATTCCATTGTATAAATGTACCACATTTTCTTTATACATTCATCTTTTGACAGATATCTAAGTTGTTTCCAGTTACTGGCTACTATGAATAGAACAGCAATGAGCATGGTTGAACAAGAATCTCTGCAGTGTGATGAAGCATCCTTTGGGTATATGTTGGATGTTGAGGTAGATGGTCTCCATCTTCTTGAGGTACCACCACACTGATTTCCATAGTGGCTGTACAAATTTATAGTCATATCAGCAATGGATGAGTGCTTCTTCCACTCCACAGCCTTGCCAGCATGAGCTATCATTTATTTTATTGATCTTAGGAATTTTGATTGTTGTAATCTCAAAATAGTTTTGCCTTGCTAGTTTTTTGTTTGTTTGTTTGTTTGGTTTGGTTTGGTTTTTCTTTTGTTCTGTTTTCATTTTTTGTTTGTTTGTTTTTCTCTTTTGTAATTTATTATTGTTTGTTTCCCATGTCTTAAAAATATGTTGTATTTTCAGGGGAATTTCATTGAATGCTTATTGGTAAAATAGCCATTTTTACTATGTTAATCCTACCAATCCATGAGCATGAGAGATATTTCCATGTTCTGATATCTTCTTAAATTTCTTTCTTCAAAAAGTTGAAGTTCTTGTCAAACATATCTTATCTTGCTTGGATAGAGCTATCTTAGGATATTTTATATAAATTTTAGCTATTATGCAGGGTGTTGTTTCCCTGACTTCTTTCTCAGACTATTTATTTATTTATTTATTTATTTATTTATTTATTTAAATTAATCTTGCATTCAGTTACTTTGCTGAAGGTGTTTGTCAATGGTGCGGGTTATCTGGTAGGATTTTTGGGTGTACTTTGTATATTGGCATAGCATCTGCAGGAACCATAGTTCAGATAGCCCAGAGACTTAGGGTTGAATCACCAAATGTGACTGACAAAATATACATAAATACATAAAATTCCCAATGTCATTCTGTGGGGCAATGGGCTGCACACAGATAGCCTAGTTTCCACTAGAGTATAGGTCTTGAACCCGGGGCTGGGGCGGGGTCCAATGGGTGGTGATTTCTACCTACATGGAACTAAAAGTGTTCAATCCTGGACCCCTGGCTCCTACCGAAGTTACTGCCCCCCACAGCCCGCACAGGAGAGGTGTGTGGCTAACATTAAGGTAGGAGCAGCACCAAGCCTTCCTACATGAAAATAAGTTTCCTCCCAAATCCTCAGTCCAAGCCAATGAGTGGTACCTGCTCTAGAACCTTGAATTACCCCCAAAACTGTATATAAATCATATCCAGGGAATTAAAGGTGTGTGATGACGACTCTGACATCATCTTCTGAGTCTTTTGTTCCAAGAACTGTAACACTTGGGAAGAGATCTTCTCTCCCCAAAGCCACCTGAGGTCCAGCCCCACTCCTCACTGGATAGTTGGCTTCTCATCGGCCCAGCCTCACCCAACTCAGTGTAGAGAAGCAACCTGGAAGGCATGGCAGAGACTTGGTCTCCAAGCCTGCACTCGCTTCCTTCACTGGAACCCTCACACCAGGCCTGACCAGAAAGCCGTGGAAAACCTCTGGTACCTAGGCCCACAATATTCTATATTAGTAGACAGGAACCTAGCATAATAATCATCAGAGAGGGTACATACAGCAGACAATGGAAACAGATGCAGAGATCCAAAGCCAAACATTAGGCAGACCTCAGTGAATCATATATAAAGATAGGAAGGAAGGATTGTAGGAGCCAGAGCCGGTAAAGGACACTACAAGAAAATCCACAGAATCAACTAATCTGGGAGCATCTGGCTCACAGACACTGAACTGGCAATGAGGGAGTCTACACCAATCTGATTTAGGGCCTCTGCAAACAAGCTGTGGTTGTGTAGCTTGTCTTCTTGCAGAACTCCTAGTAGTGTGAATAGGGGCTGTCTCTGACTACTTTATCTGTTTGCGGGAACATTTTTCTAGGTTTCCCCATCCAGCTTTAATATGACAGGAGATGCCAATCTTATTGCAACTTGACATGCTATGTTTCATTGATATCTATCCCGAGCTTTTGTCCCCACCAGCAAGAACACACTGGGACAACCAGAATCTTCTGTGGCAAAAGCTTTATTGCTTACTTCTCAGGAAGACCCCAAACCCAGAAAATGGCACTGCTTATATAGCCTGCAGCGTGACATTTCAGCACCTGATGTGGCATGACAGCTCCTGATTCGTTGCTCTCCCATCACCCCATTACTACGCCCTGAGAATGGGCAGTGAGTAAGAGTGAGTTCACTCTCGCGCCTATATACAAGGCTTGTTTACTAGTTAGGCACAGTGGAGGCCAGCACCATCTTATAATGGCGATTGCTCGCTGCACGCACGGCTCTCCACATCTCCCCCCTTTTTATTTTATTAAAATGAGGCTGGACTAGGTCTGTATAATTATGCCCATCCGCTGTGGCTCCTGTCTTAGGTCATTCCTCCAATGTCACAGCCTTTCCTATCATCGGGTAACCCTATCGCCACCGGGCCCCGTGTCTTAGGTTGATCTGTGCATGAGGAAAGTTGCCCGTCCCTGGATACCACAGTGCTATGTGACAGTAACTACTAAATGACCTAGGGCGAACTCTACAAAAGAGGCCAGCCACCAATGTTAACTAATTTTTGAGCATAGATAGCCAGATTTCGGGGGAGGCCCCTTGCTCTATGGCAGCAAGTGCTTGAGCTATCACAACCTTGTCAGGTGTTCGTTGGGTTCTGAGCTTGCAAACCAACCAGAGCATGAACACAAGTCCACAGCAGGTGGCAACACCAAATAAACCCACCCCCACCCATTCCTTAAAATAAGAAAATGCAGATGAAATCCAGGAGGAGAGGCCCTCTGTCAATGACAGGTCCACTCGCATTGAGTTGATCTTTAAAACTGCCACCCTCAGGGCCTCAAGAGTCTCATCAAATCCCTCGGACCAATTTCCTGCAAGATACAAGGAAAGCTGTCTAGACAGATTAGCTGCAGAAGTAAAATTTTCATATTGGACACTGGTAATACACAGAGCTTCCAGTTTTCTTTCACAACCCAACTGGACCATCTGGTATAGAATGCCTATCTGTTCCTCCGCCAGGTCAAGGCGCTGATTCAAAATCATCAGCCCTCCCTTCAACTTGGTACTAGCAAAAGTTTGGACAATGATGGCATCAGCCAGATCTGCTGAAAGCTGATTTAATTTTGTGCCTGATTGAACCGTACTAGCCATAGCATACCCTGCAGCTGTAGCAGCAGCTGCACTGGCTGATTTCGTTATGATCACGGCAGCAGTAATGCCAAAATCTCTCTTTTGTCAAAATAGAGATAAGGTGGAGGGTGTTTCCACCGGAACAGGGATCCAACGTGGGATCCGTGCCACCATGGCACGGGGGTCCTTTGTTACATCCTAACATTGAGAAATCCAACAAGAATCATTGGAACAGACTTCAAATGAATCATTTGAAAGAATAAACAAGAAAGGGGGGTAAACACAGACTGGGGTTGATGGATAATTAATCTGGTTTACCAAAGTTTTATTGAACCCAGTGATCTCTACACTGGTATTAGTATATCCATAAGAGTCCTGGGAGGCATCATGTATTCCCCAATACTGAGCAAATCTTGAGATGCCAGTAAAAGAAGCCTTTCCAACTGCTCCTCCCTGGATAAAGATCAAAGGATTGAGTTCTGTACAACTGCCATTAACTCCACAAAGCACCCACTTATGAAAGGGATGCACTCTAAAGTCCTGTATGAAAAGTCCCTTTTTCATATCAAATTCCTTCTCTGGGTCATCTATCATGTTGGGAGAAAAGGAAAAGGTTTTACTCTGATCTGCCCAACGAGTGGTGGAGGATTGACAATCAGACCAAGGTAGGATCAGCCCTTCATCTTCCAAGCTACAATGAGGGGCTATTTTTGGTTGGTGGGGACATTCTTTGTCTGAAAATTTAGGTGGTAGAAATGTACCATTAACCCAAATTGCCTCCTGCCAAAAGGTCTGATTTGTAAAGGTTATATCTACATTGGAAGTATCTTGGGTTGTGCTCACCCAACATCCTCGGTGTTCATTAAACTTCCCCAAAGCTCGGGCTGTGAGGTTGATACATTTTCCTGGTCCATTAATTTGAAAACATAAAGAACCCTGTTCTAATAAAGAACGATTTTCTCATAATGGTGCTCAGGTGGGATCATAGGGTAAATATGGCAAATCCACTGTTTTATTAGTAGTAAAGAATTTTGGAAAAAACTATAGCATCATGGCAAACCGGCATTGCTTTAGGGAAAGTGGAGAGAATAGCCCATCTCTGTTCGTCCCTCATACTAGGAACCTGAAACAAGTTCAGTGTTGTCAGGATCAGGAGCAGTCCTCAGGAGGTCAGCATCTTCTGCACCATCCTTTATGAATATCTTGCAGGTGAGTCATTCTGGCAGCCAAAATGGGTTGTGTTCACTCTGTGGAAAAACACAGACAGCTCCTCTGGATCTTATTAAAATAGGATCCGGGCCTTTCCACAGACGAATTAAAACATCCTTCCATTTGACCATTTCTTTTGGTCTATCAGGGTCTGAGCTATGTCGATCAGCTGCAGAACGTCCTTGCTCATTGAGATTCAAAAAATTAAGTGTAAAGAGTGCCATAGATACAGCTACTCTTGGCACTGACGGCAGAGTCTCATCAACTCCCCCTTTTTCTTTTATAAGATAAGACTTGAGCTTACGATGGGCATGTTCCACAATGCCTTGTCCTTGAGGATTATAAGGAAGGCCAGTCAAGTGAGTGACATCCATTTGATGACAAAATTGTTGAACTTTAGTAGAAGTATACGCTCGCCCATTGTCCGTTTTTAGGATTGTGGGCTTGCCCCAAGCACTCCACACTTCTAGGCAGTGCTGTATAACATGAGAGGCTTTCTCACCTGTTAAAGGTGTAGCAAACATAACACCAGAGCAGGTGTCAATGGAATCATGTAAATATTGATTTCTCCCAAAGGAGGAAATATGAGTGACATCCATTTGCCAGACCTGTAATGGCCTGATGCCTCGAGGGTTTACCCCTACATGAGGAGTAGGCAGAAATTGACAACAGTTTTGACATTGGGTAACAATGTCACGAGCTTCTTTCCTGGTTAAAGTGAAACGGCGGCGTAATGTTTCAGCCGTCACATGGAAGCATTTATGAAACTCCCTTGCAGCCTCTGCCTGCGAGGACAGAGTAGCAGGCTTGATTCTAGTGGCTTTGTCTGCCAAGTCATTTCCATGAGACATGGGGCCAGGAAGGCCAGAATGAGCCCTGACATGAGTAATATACACAAGATGTCTTCTATGTAACAGGGCTGACTCTGCACATAAGGCAGAGGTGCACTAGGACCCTGAAGCCGACGGTCCAGAGGCTGAGCAGCAAGCTGGCTTTTGCCAGCCACTTTTGGCCTTTTTCTGGACTGATTAGCTTGCATTTTATCTTGCTGGTACCTTTCTCCCTTATAACGAACTGCTTCCTTCTCTATGTCTGTTTCTTCAGAGGAGCTAAGTTCCTCATCTGATTCTGAGCTACTGACAGATAGCTGCTTAAACTCATCTAGTGGCAGGTAGAGGCTCCTTTCCTTATGTGCCTTTCCAGCTCGATCTCCCTTCTTCTCTCCCTTTCCATCCCGTTTTCTAATCTCTCCCAAGGCATTCTTTTCTTTATATCTCTTTTCCTCAGGCTCAAGGCCCGTGGAAAGGCCTAAATTCTTCAGTGCACTTTGTTTCCTCTCTACTTTTACTCTCTCTCCCCGCTCTGCCTCTGATAGACTGTCTTGAATTTCGTCCAAAACTTTCTGCCCCGCTTCTACCATTTGCTGACAATCCTCGTCTGTTAAGCACGATCTCACCAATTTATACAATGGCATGATCCCTGCTTTAAGTTTGCTGTTCTGTTGTTCCCTAACTAGATCTCCTCTCAGTTTGTCTCAAGAGGCGACAGTTAACAACCCTGAGCAAGCATACCATGGTGCCACACGGTCTATCTCCCTGACAAATCCCTCTATAATCTTAGTGGCGATTTTCAGGTCACACTGGTTCAGGACCAACCATAACGCCACTACTACAGAGTGGGAGATTCCCATACTACCGCTGTCCAGTCCTGACCACGACTGAAATTGGTCACTGTCCAGGCGCTGTCCAGGCCTGACCACGACTGAAAACCAGTCAGCAGTTCCAGCGGTGGAAGCAAAATGAAACCGAAAGGAAAAGTGCAATCACTGTGCAAAAATCAAAAGGGCGTCCAACCCTGGAGAAATTTCAAGACTGTACATACCTTGCAGAGCCTTAAGTGTCCCGTAGTTCTGGTTCTGCCTCGTGAACGGGGGATCTCCCTTGTACCCGTGTGATGGTAGTTCCCGGGTCTTCGGCCGAGCTTTTGTCCCCACCGGCAAGAACACACTCAGGACAACCGGAATCTTCTGCGGCAAAAGCTTTATTACTTACTTCTCAGGAAGACCCCGAACCCAGAAAATGGCACTGCTTATATAGCCCGCAGCATGACGTTTCAGCACCTGATGTGGCGTGACAGCTCCTGATTCGTTGCTAACCCATCACCCCATTACTACGCCCAGAGAATGGGCAGTGACTAAGAGTGAGTTCACTCTCGCGCCTGCGTACAAGGCTTGTTTAATAGTTAGGCACAGCTGAGGTCAGCGCCATCTTATAATGGCGATTGCTCACTACAGCGATTGTTTGCGGCATGCACGGCTCTCCACAGATATCCATGGGAGGAAGATTAGATGGGCATAGAATTAGATAGAAGTGGGGGGAGCTGAAGTTGGAACATAATAAATGAGATAATAAATTTTAAAATTCTTGTGGTATTAGATTTTGAAAGAATATATATTAAGATAAATATGTCAGCAATAAAGCTGAAACCATTTAAATCGTAATTTCTCTTTGTGCATATAAAATATACAGCTTTAGCTAGTACTATAATATCTCTATGGTTTAGTTTCCTTTTTGCATTTGTCAACTATAATAATCTTACATTAATGCACTACCAGAATGCTTGTAGGTGAATATGAGGCAATCATATTCATTCATTTGCTTGGACTTTTTCAGATTACATTATTGAATATAATGATTAATCTGAGAATTTCTCTTAAGTAAAATTTAAGTCTTAATTAATTTTAGATACCAATTAATTGTAAAATACTAATATATATTTTAACTTAATTTTATTATATGTATTAGTTACATTTATAGAATATTCTGGACGAGCAGAGAAAATTTGTGGTTTTTTACTTCATTCATAAAATATATTAATATTAGTTTTCACAATATTTAGTTTTCAGTCTTATTGAGTTATCTAAATTTAAATACTTAAATAACTTTCATTTGAGACACACTCACACACACGTCATTTAAAACTACATATTTAAATACAACAGCATTTTCTAAGTGTGATTTTTGTAATAAAAAACAAAATGAGAGCAGAAGTTCCTTTCTTTCTCCTACTTGACCACTTCCTCCTCCTCCTTTGCCTCTACCTTTTCCTCTTCCATAAATTTTTGACACTATTCAGTTAATTTGTGCAGATACATATTATTTTTCAAGTAGAAAATTTTTTTCATGTTCATAAACTCAGAAGATCTATATGAGTATAAAGGAACCCCCCCTTTTTTGGTTACATTTATTTTAACTGAGCTATAAGACACACAAAACTTGCATGATGATTGTAAATGTAACATTTATTTGCCAGATGTAATTACCATCTCTGAGGCTTACTGGTGAATAAGCTTATCCTTTCTTGCTCTTTCTGAACTCTGCCTGGCTCATTCAACTTAGAATCAGATGTTCAGGCTCAAACTCCTCTTCAAGATAACTGGTTTAAACTGGCTTTTCTAGGTTTCTGACTAAACCACACTTCTTGGCCTCAAATTAATTCTGTCAATCTGTTCTAATCTCTCTTCACCTGTGTGTAGCTTGTTTGCTCTGCAACCTGCTTCTTTAAAACTGTATCAATGTATCTGGAGGATATCATACTTAGTGAGGTAACCCAATCACAAAAGAAATCATTAGATATACATTCACTGATAAGTGGATATTAGCCCAGGAATATAGAACACCTAAGATAAAATTTGCAAAACACAAGAAAATCAAGAAGAGGGAAGACCAATGGGTGGATACTTCATTCCTCCTTAGAATAGGGAACAAAATACCCATGAAAGGAGTTACAGAGACAATGTCTGAAGCTAAGACGAAAGGATGGACTATCCAGAGACTACCACACCCAGGGATCCATCCCATAATCAGCCACCAAACCCAGACACTATTGCATATGCCAGAAAGGTTTTGCTGAAGGGACCCTGTTATAGCTATCTCGTATGAGGCTATGCCAGTGCCTGGCAAATACAGAAGTGGATGCTCACAGTCATCTATAAGATGGAGCACAGGGGCCCCAGTTGAGAAGGTAGAGAAAGCACCCAAGGAGCTGAAGGGGGTCTGCAACCCTATAGGTGGAACAACAATATGAACTAACCAGTACCCCAAGAGCTCATATCTCTAGCTGCATACTTAACAGAAGATGGCCTAGTCAGCCATCATTGGGAAGAGAGGCCCCTTGGTATTGCAAACCTTATATGCCCCAGTATAGGAGAATGCCAGGGCAAAGAAGTGGGAGTTGGTGAGTAGGGGAGCAGGGTCAGGGGGAGGGTATAGGGAACTTTCAGGATAGTATTTGAAATGTATATAAAGAAAATATCTAATAAAAAAACTGTATCAATAAAACTGTATCTGAACCTCATGAAGGAAACTGCCACCAATTGAACTGCCATGCACTCAACTCTACTGTACTGCCTCTCTATTGACTACACTTTCAAATACAACTGTCTCCTTTTACAGACTTACCTGGCCTCAATTGTTTGAGATTTAAGCTCTGTACGAAGAGCTTGTCTCTAGTCTAGCAAGATCACATTGTAATCTGGGGTGTGTCTTGATTTTCCTGGATCATATCTTTGGATGTGTTCCCGTGCAAGAGCAGCCTTATTGATAAATTAAAATTCCTCTACTGTTGATTAGAATAGTAGGTACAGACACACTTTATTTAATCTCTAAATGATTTACACTTTATCATCATATTACAGAATTTTTCTTTTTTTTTTTTTTCCATTTTTTATTAGGTATTTAACTCATTTACATTTCCAATGCTATACCAAAAGTCCCCCATATCCACCCACCCCCACTCCCCTGCCCACCCACTCCCCCTTTTTGGCCCTGGTATTCCCCTGTACTGGGGCATATAAAGTTTGCAAGTCCAATGGGCCTCTCTTTCCAGTGATGGCCGACTAGGCCATCTTTTGATATATATGCAGCTAGAGTCAAGAGCTCCGGGGTACTGGTTAGCTCATAATGTTGTTCCACCTATAGGGTTGCAGATCCCTTTAGCTCCTTGGCTACTTTCTCTAGCTCCTCCATTGGGAGCCCTATGATCCATCCATTAGCTGACTGTGAGCATCCACTTCTGTGTTTGCTGGGCCCCGGCATAGTCTCACAAGAGACAGCTACATCTGCGTCCTTTCAATAAAATCTTGCTAGTGTATGCAATGGTGTCAGCGTTTGGATGCTGATTATGGGGTGGATCCCTGGCTATGGCAGTCTCTACATGGTCCATCCTTTCATCTCAGCTCCAAACTCCGTCTCTGTAACTCCTTCCATGGGTGTTTTGTTCCCAAATCTAAGGAGGGGCATAGTGTCCACACTTCAGTCTTCATTCTCCTTGAGTTTCATGTGTTTAGCAAATTATATCTTATATCTTGGGTATCCTAGGTTTGGGGCTAATATCCACTTATCAGTGAATACATATTGTGTGAGTTTCTTTGTGAATGTGTTACCTCACTCAGGATGATGCCCTCCAGGTCCATCCATTTGGCTAGGAATTTCATAAATTCATTCTTTTTAATAGCTGAGTAGTACTCCATTGTGTAGATGTACCACATTTTCTGTATCCATTCCTCTGTTGAGGGGCATCTAGGTTCTTTCCAGCTTCTGGCTATTATAAATAAGGCTGCTATGAACATAGTGGAGCATGTGTCCTTCTTACCTGTTGGGGCATCTTCTGGATATATGCCCAGGAGAGGTATTGCTGGATCCTCCGGTAGTACTATGTCCAGTTTTCTGAGGAACTGCCAGACTGATTTCCAGAGTGGTTGTACAAGCCTGCACTCCCACCAACAATGGAGGAGTGTTCCTCTTTCTCCACATCCTCGCCAGCATCTGCTGTCACCTGAATTTTTGATCTTAGCCATTCTGACTGGTGTGAGGTGGAATCTCAGGGTTGTTTTGATTTGCATTTCCCTGATGATTAAGGATGTTGAACATTTTTTCAAGTGCTTCTCTGCCATTCGGTATTCCTCAGGTGAGAATTCTTTGTTCAGTTCTGAGCCCCATTTTTTAATGGGGTTATTTGATTTTCTGAAGTCCACCTTCTTGAGTTCTTTATATATGTTGGATATTAGTCCCCTATCTGATTTAGGATAGGTAAAGATCCTTTCCCAATCTGTTGGTGGTCTTTTTGTCTTATTGACGGTGTCTTTTGCCTTGCAGAAACTTTGGAGTTTCATTAGGTCCCATTTGTCGATTCTCGATCTTACAGCACAAGCCATTGCTGTTCTGTTCAGGAATTTTTCCCCTGTGCCCATATCTTCAAGGCTTTTCCCCACTTTCTCCTCTATAAGTTTCAGTGTCTCTGGTTTTATGTGAAGTTCCTTGATCCACTTAGATTTGACCTTAGTACAAGGAGATAAGTATGGATCGATTCGCATTCTGCTACACGATAACAACCAGTTGTGCCAGCACCAATTGTTGAAAATGCTGTCTTTCTTCCACTGGATGGTTTTAGCTCCCTTGTCGAAGATCAAGTGACCATAGGTGTGTGGGTTCATTTCTGGATCTTCAATTCTATTCCATTGGTCTACTTGTCTGTCACTATACCAGTACCATGCAGTTTTTATCACAATTGCTCTGTAGTAAAGCTTTAGGTCTGGCATGGTGATTCTGCCAGAAGTTCTTTTATCCTTGAGAAGACTTTTTGCTATCCTAGGTTTTTTGTTATTCCAGACAAATTTGCAAATTGCTCCTTCCAATTCGTTGAAGAATTGAGTTGGAATTTTGATGGGGATTGCATTGAATCTGTAGATTGCTTTTGGCAAGATAGCCATTTTTACAATGTTGATCCTGCCAATCCATGAGCATGGGAGATCTTTCCATCTTCTGAGATCTTCTTTAATTTCTTTCTTCAGAGATTTGAAGTTTTTATCATACAGATCTTTCACCTCCTTAGTTAGAGTCATGCCAAGATATTTTATATTATTTGTGACTATTGAGAAGGGTGTTGTTTCCCTAATTTCTTTCTCAGCCTGTTTATTCTTTGTATAGAGAAAGGCCATTGACTTGTTTGAGTTTATTTTATATCCAGCTACTTCACCGAAGCTGTTTATCAGGTTTAGGAGTTCTCTGGTAGAATTTTTAGGGTCACTTATATATACTATCATATCATCTGCAAAAAGTGATATTTTGACTTCCTCTTTTCCAATTTGTATCCCCTTGATCTCCTTTTGTTGTCGAATTGCTCTGGCTAATACTTCAAGTACTATGTTGAAAAGGTAGGGAGAAAGTGGGCAGCCTTGTCTAGTCCCTGATTTTAGTGGGATTGCTTCCAGCTTCTCTCCATTTACTTTGATGTTGGCTACTGGTTTGCTGTAGATTGCTTTTATCATGTTTAGGTATGGGCCTTGAATTCCTGATCTTTCCAAAACTTTTATCATGAATGGGTGTTGGATCTTGTCAAATGCTTTTTCTGCATGTAACGAGATGATCATGTGGTTTTTGTCTTTGAGTTTGTTTATATAATGGATTACATTGATGGATTTTCGTATATTAAACCATCCCTGCATCCCTGGAATAAAACCTACTTGGTCAGGATGGATGATTGCTTTAATGTGTTCTTGGATTCGGTTAGCGAGAATTTTATTGAGGATTTTTGCATCGATATTCATAAGAGAAATTGGTCTGAAGTTCTCTATCTTTGTTGGATCTCTCTGTGGTTTAGGTATCAGAGTAATAGTGGCTTCATAAAATGAGTTGGGTAGAGTTCCTTCTACTTCTATTTTGTGAAATAGTTTGTGCAGAATTGGAATTAGATCTTCTTTGAAGGTCTGATAGAACTCTGCACTAAACCCATCTGGTCCTGGGCTTTTTTTGGTTGGGAGAATATTAATAACTGCTTCTATTTCTTTAGGTGATATGGGACTGTTTAGATGGTCAACTTGATCCTGATTCAACTTTGGTACCTGGTATCTGTCCAGAAATTTGTCCATTTCGTCCAGGTTTTCCAGTTTTGTTGAGTATAGCCTTTTGTAGAAGGATCTGATGGTGTTTTGGATTTCTTCAGGATCTGTTGTTATGTCTCCCTTTTCATTTCTGATTTTGTTAATTAGGATTTTGTCCCTGTGCCCTTTAGTGAGTCTAGCTAAGGGTTTATCTATCTTGTTGATTTTCTCAAAGAACCAACTCCTCGTTTGGTTAATTCTTTGAATAGTTCTTCTTGTTTCCACATGGTTGATTTCACCCCTGAGTTTGATTATTTCCTGCCGTCTACTCCTCTTGGGTGAATTTGCTTCCTTTTTTTCTAGGGCTTTTAGATGTGTTATCAAGCTGCTAGTATGTGCTGTCTCCCGTTTCTTCTTGGAGGCACTCAGCGCTATGAGTTTCCCTCTTAGAAATGCTTTCATTGTGTCCCATAGGTTTGGGTACGTTGTGGCTTCATTTTCATTAAACTCTAAAAAGTCTTTAATTTCTTTCTTTATTCCTTCCTTGACCAAGGTATCATTGAGAAGAGTGTTATTCAGTTTCCACGTGAATGTTGGCTTTCCATTATTTATGTTGTTATTGAAGATCAGTCTTAGGCCATGGTGGTCTGATAGGATACATGGGACAATTTCAATATTTTTGTATCTATTGAGGCCTGTTTTGTGACCAATTATATGGTCAATTTTGGAGAAGGTCCCGTGAGGTGCTGAGAAGGAGGTATATCCTTTTGTTTTAGGATAAAATGTTCTGTAGATATCTGTCAGGTCCATTTGTTTCATAACTTCTGTTAGTTTCACTGTGTCCCTGTTTATTTTCTGTTTCCACGATCTGTCCTTTGAAGAAAGTGGTGTGTTGAAGTCTCCCACTATTATTGTGTGAGGTGCAATGTATGCTTTGAGCTTTACTAAAGTGTCTCTAATGAATGTGGCTGCCCTTGCATTTGGTGCGTAGATATTCAGAATTGAGAGTTCCTCTTGGAGGATTTTACCTTTGATGAGTATGAAGTGTCCCTCCTTGTCTTTTTTGATAACTTTGGGTTGGAAGTCGATTTTATCCGATATTAAAATGGCTACTCCAGCTTGTTTCTTCAGTCCATTTGCTTGGAAAATTGTTTTCCAGCCTTTCACTCTGAGGTAGTGTCTGTCTTTTTCCCTGAGATGGGTTTCCTGTAAGCAGCAGAATGTTGGGTCCTGTTTGTGTAGCCAGTCTGTTAGTCTATGTCTTTTTATTGGGGAATTGAGTCCATTGATATTAAGAGATATTAAGGAAAAGTAATTGTTGCTCCCTTTTATTTTTGTTGTTAGAGTTGGCATTCTGTTCTTGTGGCTGTCTTCTTTTTGGTTTGTTGAATGATTACTTTCTTGGTTGTTCTAGGGCGTGATTTCTGTCCTTGTATTGCTTCTTTTCTGTTATTATCCTTTGAAGGGCTGGATTCGTGGAAAGATATTGTGTGAACTTGGTTTTGTCGTGGAATACTTTGGTTTCTCCATCTATGGTAATTGAGAGTTTGGCCGGGTATAGTAGCCTGGGCTGGCATTTGTGTTCTCTTAGTGTCTGTATAACATCTGTCCAGGCTCTTCTGGCTTTCATAGTCTCTGGTGAAAAGTCTGGTGTAATTCTGATAGGCCTTCCTTTATATGTTACTTGACCTTTCTCCCTTACTGCTTTTAATATTCTATCTTTATTTAGTGCATTTGTTGTTCTGATTATTATGTGTCGGGAGGAATTTCTTTTCTGGTCCAGTCTATTTGGAGTTCTGTATGCTTCTTGTATGATCATGGGCATCTCTTTTTTTATGTTTGGGAAGTTTTCTTCTATTATTTTGTTGAAGATATTAGCTGGCCCTTTAAGTTGAAAATCTTCATTCTCATCAATTCCTATTATCCGTAGGTTTGGTCTTCTCATTGTGTCCTGGATTACCTGGATGTTTTGAGTTAGGATCCTTTTGCATTTTGTATTTTCTTTGACTGTTGTGTCGATGTTCTCTATGGAATCTTCTGCACCTGAGATTCTCTCTTCCATTTCTTGTATTCTGTTGCTGATGCTCGCATCTATGGTTCCAGATCTCTTTCCTAGGGTTTCTATCTCCAGCGTTGCCTTTCTTTGGGTTTTCTTTATTGTGTCTACTTCCCCTTTTAGTTCTAGTATGGTTTTGTTCATTTCCATCACCTGTTTGGATGTGTTTTCCTGTTTTTCTTTAATGATTTCTACCTGTTTGGCTGTGTTTTCCTGCTTTTCTTTAAGGGCCTGTAACTCTTTAGCAGTGCTCTCCTGTAATTCTTTAAGTGACTTATGAAAGTCCTTCTTGATGTCCTCCATCATCATCATGAGAAATGTTTTTAAATCTGGGTCTAGATTTTCGGTTGTGTTGGGGTGCCCAGGACTAGGTGGGGTGGGAGTGCTGCGTTCTGATGATGGTGAGTGGTCTTGATTTCTGTTAGTAGGATTCTTACGTTTGCCTTTCGCCATCTGGTAATCTCTGAAGCTAGCTGTTTTAGTTGTCACTGTTAAGAGCTTGTTCTTCAGGTGACTCTGTTAGCCTCTATGAGCAGACCTGGAGGGTAGCACTCTCCTTAGTTTCAGTGGGCAGAGTATTCTCTGCAGGCAAGCTCTCTTCTTGCAAGGCAGGTACCCAGATATCTGGTGTTCGAACCAGACTCCTGGCAGAAGTTGTGTTCCACTCACTAGAGGTCTTAGGATCACGTGTGGAATCCTGTGTGGGCCCTTGCGGGTGTCAGGCGACTCAGCTGGCAAGGTAGCCGGGGCTCGAGTGGAGTGGAAGGGGTTTGTGCCCCAGATCAAGCCCGGGTAGCCTGCTTCCCTATGTACCGCAGTCTCAAGTTCCACGCAATTGGATTGGGGTAGGCGCTGTGTTCCACTCACCAGAGGTCTTAGGGTCCCGTGGGGAGTCCCGTGTGGGCCCTTGCGGGTGTTGGGCAAGACTCTGCTGTCAAGGTAGCCCGGGGCTCGAGTCTCGAGTCGAGCGGAAGGGACTTGTGCCCCAGATCAGGCCCGGGTAGCCTGCTTCCCTATGTACCGCAGTCTCGAGTTCCGCGCGATTGGATTGGGGCAGGCACTGTGATCCACTCACCAGAGGTCTTAGGGTCCCGTGGGGAGTCCTGTGTGGACCCTTGCGGGTGTTGGGCAAGACTCTGCTGGCAAGGTAGCCCGGGGCTCGAGTCTCGAGTCGAGCGGAAGGGCCAGAATTTTTCTAATGCTATTTTTCCAGCACAGACCCAAACAATTTCCTAGTTACTTTTTATTTTAAAATGAAACAACCTAAAATCAACTGAGAAAAGGAAATCTCAACTGAATAATTGACTGTATCATACTTATTCATAGCCATGTCTGTAGAGATTGTTTTGACTAATAATGGATATGGGTAGACTGAATCAACCATGGTTGGAGCCATTTCTGTGTATCTTGGCCTTGACCCTATAGGAAAGCTAGGTGGGCATCCACAGGAGAGCAAGCCACCACAAATCAATGTTTCTCCTTGTTTTCTGCTTCAGTTCCTTCCATGACTTCCCTCAATAATGGATTGTTACCTGGAAGCAAAAACCAAAAAAGCCCTTATCTGCCCAAGTTTATCTGGTCATAATATTTTTCAGAGGAAGAGAAGACAAACTAGACAGTTGTCTTCAATAGCCCGTGTAGCAAGATATATCAGCAAGAAGATTTTCTTTTATAGAGAGCATGAACATAAAATTACTATTTATAAAGAAGCTGACATTTTCCAACCTGGTTAAGATGAAGACAATGGCTTTTAGAGGTGAGAAAGAAGGAACAATATATCATTAATATGCATACGACAAAAGGAATTCAGAGAACATTAGTTTAACCATAACTTCTAAAAGTGAAAACAACCTACATGTTGGTCTTAAAATTCTCAGCCAAATGTTAGCCTGCTAGACTATCATTGGTCATGTCAGAATGGGTTCAGTTAAGGAAATCTACTTTTTGAATCACTTTACCCTCTACACAGTCTACTTGTTTCTAGGTAAAAATGTAACTTATGTAATAAGGGAGAAACAGAAAGTAAATAAAAGCTACAGAATGCCATAGACTATAAAGTAATTGTAAATTTAAGAGAATTAATCAGTGAAAGTGATCACTAAAATATACATATGCACTTACATATAAAAATATATATGTAAATGTCATATGTATGTAAATGTGTATTTATATAATGTAGAATATATATTTATATGTCACATATAAATATACATTTACATATGTGTAAATATATTTCTTTGCATAAAATCAAGTGTTAGAATTTATCAAAATACTAAATTTTGCCTACATATTTCGTGGTAGGGTGTAAATCAAAAGATATATTAATTCAAAGTTGCTGCAGAATATTGTTTCTCATCACAAATATGCCATTTCTAATTACTAGAAATTAAAATTTAATGTCAAGGCAATACAATCTTGGTATCTTGGCTTTATATTTGACCATAATTACATTATTTTATTGTTGTTATTTAATATTTTATTACTCAAATGTGGAAATTTTTCATAGTTTTAAACTTAACATAACATTCCTGGAATATTTACAATTTAGTAGTTCATTTCAGGAATATTTGGCAAAATATTCTAAGTAAATTTGGCTATTTCTATTTTCACAGAAGTTTTTCAAAATATTCAATGTTGTCAATTGTCTATTTTAGAAATTACTAAATTATATATTGTTCAGAAGTAATTAATTTACAATCAAATATTTTACCTATAAAAGCATTGTATTATGTTATTATCGCATTATTTCTGTTTGTGTGTTTCACGGGCCTGCATGCTATTATCACAGCAAGTATCTCATAGCATGAATGTAAAAGTCAAAGTACAACTTGCCAGAATAGGTTCTTTCATTCCTGCCTTGTATGATCCATAGCCTGAAATCAGATTGGCAGCATGGACAGCAACACTTGCTGGCAAAAATATGTTAATTTTATAAACAATATTAAAAAAAATCAATTGAACAGGTCATGTATATAGTTTTTATAATAATGGACATAAAATACACTAAAATATAGTTAATGAGAGTTCCTTTTTGAACAGAACAGAATAACATACTAAATGTTTATCTTTTTATTTTCACTCTTTGGGTATATAAAAATGAATGTAGGTCGTTTATTGAGACAAAGGGCAATAAAGTTTTCTTCATTAGCACATCCTTGAACTAACTTATCAAGACTTCACTGTCTTGGAAATTAATTTTTTAAAAACCTTAAAGAATTCTACCACATGGGATTCATTTTTGTCCTAACATGACTGTAACTAAATAAAATGGAGACTGTAGATAAATACTTCCAAGTACTAATTACATCCTAAGGGACTTTTTTACATTCGTAATCACACTTGCTTTATTTTATTCAAACAACAGGCTGGAAATGATGATATCTTTCTCACAGACATCTACATACCCCCTCCACACACACACATATTCATATTTGCTTATAGATATTTCAATTATCCATAAGATAATATATATGTGAACTATTTGTGGAGTGTTGATAAGTTTATTTATTTATAATTGAATAACACATTTTGAAGAATACACATCCAAAGAAATGTACCATTGTTTATTGTCTATAACACTCAAGACTTTTGCAAAACTATCATATTATCTCATTATCATCTGACATGTAAAAGAAACATAAAAATTGTATTGTTTTCTATTGACAATAAATAATAAATGTATGCATATTATTGCCTGATATGCTGGTATTTCAAGTATTTTTCTAGATATAGATGTTATTGACTTGGCATGTGGAAAATGATAAAAAAAACCCTCTCATTTGTATTTCTATAAATTTTAAGCAAAGAATGGAAAAATGAAATAAAGTATACATGGCAGTATAAATAATAATGGTCCCAATACTGTCATATACTTGAATACTTGGACCCAGTTTGGAGAACTCTTTGGAAGGAGGAAGACATACAGACTTAGACGAGGAAGATCATTGAGTATAAGCTGTGAGGTTTCAAAAGCCCACAAACACCCAGTTTACTCTCATCACTTCATGACTGTGTAAAGATGAAAGCTCTCAGTTACTACTTGAAAGTCATTCCTACTTGCCTGTTACATGCTTCCTGCTATTTTGGTCACAGATTTTAACTATCTGAAAATATAAGAGTAAAGTTTTCTATAATTTGGCTTGATTATGGTGTTTTATCATAGCAGTAAATTAAAAAATAAATTAATTAATAATTTTTAAAGAGGAAAAAACATAACTGAGAATACATGTTTGAATATGTGGTCACCATGTGGGGAAAATATTTCAGAAGGGTTATTAGGTATGTCTTTTAAAAGATGGATCACTGGGAAAGAGTTTTGAATTCTCCAAGCCCATACCAATTAGCTTTTTAGGCCTTATGGTTGTTTGCAAAATGTAAGCTCTCAGATGCTGCTTCAGCATCATGCCTGTCTGCTGGCTTCCATGTTCTATGTTATAATCATCATAGACTCTAGACCAATAAAAGTATAACACCCAAATAAGCTCTTTTTCTTTATTTACCTTAGTCATTGTGGTTTATGACAACAATAAAAAAGTATCTAAGTCAGTATGTTAAGTGTCAAGGTTTGTATTGTTTCTGTCCACTGGAAAGTTCTTAGGGACTCTGGAGCCAAAGGTTGCAAATGGGGGATTTGTAAGCATTAATATACAGAAAATGTTCTATGCTATAAAAAGCTCATCTAAATAGGTAGGAATTAGTATTGTTGGTAGTAATGATTTATCTGAGTATTCATAACTCTTTGGGAAAATTATGGAGCATGGTCACTTGAAGCTAAGAAAGACCCACATCTGTTGTTTCACAGGCATAGCAGAGAAGACATTCCTGATAGAGGACTACAATGAGAACTGCAAATGCTGAGAGATTCTCATCTTGTATTAGGAATTAGAGTTGGGATGAAGCTGCTGTCTTCTATGAGTGAAGAGTTTGTGATCAGAAGTGATGAACTTCACTCATAATGTGTATGTGTGTCTGTGTGTGTCTGTGTGTCTGTGTGTCTGTGTCTGTGTGTGTGTGTGTGTGTGTGTGTCTGTGTCTGTGTGTGTGTGTGTGTGTGTGTGTGTCTGTGTCTGTGTCTGTGTCTGTGTCTGTGTCTGTGTCTGTGTCTGTGTCTGTGTCTGTGTCTGTGTCTGTGTCTGTGTCTGTGTCTGTGTCTGTGTGTGACTGTGTGTGTATTGCTGATTTGGAACTCTTTCTGTTTCCGAATATGGGAATACAGATGCGAAATACACTATTCATCTTCTTCATCCTAAACAGACACATGCGTTTCAAAGCACAATACAGCTTACATGTTCATGCCACATTTTCAATATGTATTAGCTGTATTAGCTGGAGACTGATATGCAAAGACAAAGAATATCCTCTGTATTGGATAAAGAAAGCAGAGGTGATGGTTTAGCCGTAGAAATACTTCTCAGGGTAAATAGTGGGGATTTATTTTTTATTAAGTTACTGCTTCTTTACCCTTTGCTGCCCCAAGAATTAAAGCTATAATTAAATTTATGTCAATTATACGGAATCAAATAAACTTTCTTCTCACAGAAATGACCTTTGAGTAATTTGTTTAACCTAATTTACCTAATTATATAAAAATTCAATGACTGTTATTAGATTTAAGTTTACTAATAAAATTACAAAACTTTAATGATTACAACTGAGAATGTTAGAAAATTGACAGTGTATCATCATTTTAGAAAATTGTACCATATCCTTACTAATGGGGTCTAGAGAGATTTACGCAAGCCATGATACTTTTTATACAATTAAGAGTATTAAAGAAGACATGAAATCACAGTTAATACTTTTAAAAGCTAGTTTCATTGGAGGTAAAGAAAAAAAAAAAGAACCACCTACAGTGGCTTGGAGAAAAGGTTTCACTTAGAGGATGAAACAGTGCCTGGCACTAAGAGATTTTAAAGACTTTGTGCTTGGACCAATTTACCTTTTGTGTACTTCAAATAAATAGAAAGCTCTTCTTTTCTCATTTGTGACTTTAACATAGAACGTATACTGTAAACATGGGTTATTAAATGACAATTACAGTAAAGAGGAAAGCATACACTGATTTTCTCTTGTTTATTAGTCAAGAAGGCCATAGATGTCTCATATTGGTACTGCTCTTGTTTCCTGACCATAACTCCATGATAAGACCTTATAAGTAAATGTACCACAGAATTTGACCATAGCGTATAGAAAAAAAATATATTTCAAACCTGCCAAGAATACATTCTCTTAACTCACTAGCTTTCATGGTAGAGCAATATCTTATTTAGACCACTCAAACAGGAAATAACCCAATCATATTGTCAAGCACTGCATCCTGCATGTTGCAGTTGTGACCTGCCATACATCATGTGGCTACTTTTACAACAATGACATGACAACTTCGAGAGTACCTTAGAATTTTCTGATTTGATTTGAGGGCTGCATAACAAGTGTGGCATTTTTGTCTGGAACTGTAATCCTGGTCAGTAGGCTATCCCCAGGGAGGGTATAGGTCCTGATTTTGAACCTTGTACTGACATTTTACTAAATGGCCGTAATGTCCATTTACTTTCTAAATACACATGTTCATAGATCTGAGTTCATCTCAAGCTTTCTTGAGGAGCATGTTCGGGGTAGTTGACATCAATCAATGGGAGAACACTTACTATGTAAAGTTCTAAGAAAAGGTGACTGAGTACTCATCCCTAAGTAGGATATCAACATATATTAACTCTAAAGCTACAAAACCTGGAGGACATATTAGAAAAGTTACCAGATAAAATGTAAGATCTAAGAATGGCGAGGGAAGCTGGGAAATACTGCCTTTGAAACATAGCATTTCCAGAGCACTAGTGACTTCAGAGTAGCTATGGTTACCTGTACAAGACCTACTTGAGATCAGACCAGCCAAAATTGTGTTATAGAAGGGATGGTCATTCCCCAAATGTCACTTCTTACTAAGTATGTATAAACAGTGTATAGTTTCTCTCTCTGTGTGTATAAAGCTTGTATGTATGACTATGTATATATGTTTGTCTGTAGGTCTGTATGCATGTATGTATATGTATATGTATATGTATGTATGTGTGTATATATATGTTATGTATTATTCATGCATGTATATTTGTGTGTATGAATTTATTGGACTCTGACTTTTGTTTCATCCATTCATTGTGTGTGTGCATATGTGTGTATGTGTGTGTATGTGTGATTTTTCTCTCTTTCCTTTCCTTTCTCACGGGCTCCAAGGAATTAATAGAGTTCATAACTTTCTGCTGGCCACAGAGAGTGCCAGTCTCAGTAAATTAAACTTTGTTCCCTCAGAAAACAAGTCCGCTGATCAGCTTCCCTAACAACTGGCTGCCTTGGCACACCCCCTTGAGTATTTGTATCCATCCTGGTCAGCAAATTTAAGCACTGACCCCCAAAGATTTCCTGCCTCAGATTGCTCACCACATGAATACCAGAAATAGCCAGAGGCATTGGCAGCAAAAACTTTCAGGTATTAAAGAAAATTGAAGAAGACATCAGAAGACAGAACAATGTCCTATGCTCATGGATTAGTAGGATATTATAGCACAAATAGCAATTCTACTGAAAGCAGTCTACACATTCAATGTAATTCCAACCACAATCCCAACACAATTCTTTATAAGCATCTACATATGGGAAAACAAAACCACAGAAATGCTAAAGCAATAATTTACAAAATAGAAAGCCTAGAGGTATTACCGTTCTTGACTTAAAGCTGTACTACAGAGAAATAGCCATAAAAACTACATGGTATTGGCATAAAAACTGACAGAATTTGATGTAATCAAATCAGAGGATCAGAAATGAATTGACCTACCTATGGCCACTAGATTTTGACAAAGAAGTCATAACAATACAATGGAATAAAATAAAGCATCTTCAAAAAATGGTGCTGGTTTAACTGGATGTCTGCATATAGAATAATGCAAATAAATCCATATCTATCGTCCTGAAAAATACTGAAGTCAAAATAGATCACAGACTTCAAAAAAGACCAGATACACTAAATCAGATAGATGAGAAAGTGGGGAATAGCCTTGAATGCATAAGTATAGGAAACAAATTCCTGAACAGAACACCAATAGCTCAGACACAAAGATCAACAATTAGAAGGACTTCATGAACCTGAAAACCTTCTGTAAGGCAAAGAACACCATCAATAGAACAAAATGACAGCCTATAAAAAGGGAAATGATTGTCACCAACACTATATCCAACAGAGGGTTAACATGTTCATCATGAATGGATGTAACTAGAAACAGTTATATAGGAACCTAAAATAACTGTTTTCTGAGAGGCTCACACCACTGATGATGACAACAGATGCAGAGACCCACATCAAACATTAGGTGGTACTCTAAAAATGTAGTAAAAGAGAAGGAGGAAGGATTGAAATAGCCAGAGGAGTCAAGGATCAACAAAAATTAGTACAACATAAACTAACCTGGGCCCATGGAGCACCACAGAGACTGAACCACCAATCAAAGAGCATGCATAGGACTAACTTAGGACCCTACACATAGGTAACAAATGTGCAGCTTGGTCTTTATGTGAGTCCCCTAACAACTGGAGAAGATGCTATCTCTGAATCTGTTGTCTACCTCCATAAATGAGCTGCCTTGTCAATGCTTGATAGGAAAAAATATGCTTAGTCCTAACACAACTTGATATGCCAGGTCAGCTTGGTATCCACAGGAGGCTTCCCCTTCCCCTAGGAGAAAGCAAGGAGAAATGGTGCAAGGGGAGGTGAGAAGGAGGGACTCAGGGGAGAGGAGGGAGGTGAAGCTATGATTGGGAAGTAAAGCAAACAGATAAATTAGGTTAAAAAATGATATTTTCAAAGGAAGTTGTGAGGAAGTCAAGTAGAAATTGGATTTTGGATTGAGTATTATCCTATTTTATTGAAAACATTTATGAATTTTTCAACATATTCTAGAAATTTACAGTTCTAAATTATGAAAATTAAATCACTAGTATGTGTGTGTGTTATATATATATATATATATATATATATATATATATATATATATATATATATTGATATGCATATAGCATCCAGAAAACAAAACATCTAACATCTCTTTCTAAATACCTTTCTAAGTCAAAGTTAATCTTCACAATTATACATATAAAATAATATTACAGTTGCTTAAAAAGAGAGATCTAATATGTAAGAAAATATATTTTGATTAAGTAATGTAATGTTCCTTCATTGAAGGATAAACTGAATTTTAGAGAATAATTGGAAAAAAACACTATTCATCGCTGTAGGATATAGAATTTTATATTTCAACATGCATTGCAAACCATGGCTTCAGGTGTTGGTCTCTTTTATTATGTTTACAACAATGATAAAAGTCATCTGAGATATGTAATACATGTGTTTCTAATATTACTAAAGCTAAACTCCAGGTTTTTTTCAAGTATTTACATTCACAAAGGAGTTAAATATTTCATTTTATTGTCTTTTCCTCAACATGCTTCTTAATTTTTGATTAAGTCATTTGGGAACAGTTTGAAAAGGGTGAAAACAGTAAAATATCAGGATGTGTGTGCATGCGTGTGTGTGTGTGTGTGTGTATCTGTGTATGTATGTACTTATTGTATGTGTGTATATGTATGTATATATGTGAAAACCTTTACAATTAACTAATGACATACAAACAAATTCATATGCAAGTGAACAACAACATTAGTCTATAAGCTAAGCATAAATACTCATTGTAAGTTTCATATTCAGCAGGAAAAATAGCACAAATAGAAAAACAGTTATTTGTGAAGACAAAAATACATCATATGAGACCATTTGGATGTTAAAACAAACATTTTTAAAGCTGAAAGGTGATAAAATATGTAAGTCAGAAGGTGAAAGAATCAACACAAATTCTATGTAAGAAGAAAGCTGCAACACGCAGCATTTAATTCTAATGTGTGTGGGAAAGTAGAGTTGGACACTTTCTGCGCTTAGCAAACAGTATAATGATCATGCTAGGACACTGTCAAAGCTAATCTCCCAGAAACTGGAATTTTAAAAACCTTGTGTTTCTTTCTTAAAGCACAGCAGTTTTCTAAGTTAATAAATAATTGCACAAGGCACATTCTATCAACAGCAATTTCAGGAGGACACTCTGAGGATACCTTTTAGAATAAATTTACTTTTAAACTGCATATTTCTGAAGTACAAGAAAGGTAAGTGGTAGGAATCTCTCTAAAAGTAAGCCTGCATATAAACTATAGCAAACATAAAAAGAATAATGTTAATACTTCTTTTGAAATCCAAAATAGTTTACCAGACATTGCATTTTTCATATTCTCGATATGAGTAAGCTAACAGGCCATAGATTGAATAAATTAAAACCTGCTATTGTGACTACTAGAGAATATTGTCATTCAATCTATGTTGACTCCATAAGTTTTTACAACTATGGGACAAGTAAAAGAAATTTTCCTGAAAAACAAAATGAAAAGAAATTGAACTGGGAAATGGCAGTGTTCTGCTGCAACTACAATATCATGAGGCAAAGACAGGTGGATCTCTGTGAGTCTGAGGCCAGCCTAGAATACAGAGAGCTAGTTTTAGGACAGCCAAAGCTACATAAAGAAACCCAATCTTGGAAAAACAAAAATTAAAAAAAAATAAAAAGGGAAAGATATATAGATATAGATATAGATATAGATATAGATGTAGATGTAGATGTAGATGTAGATGTAGATGTAGATGTAGATGTAGATGTAGATGTAGATGTAGATGTAGATATAGATATAGATATAGTCTTACATTAATAGTGAAAGCATATTTACTAGAGATTTTTTCTATATATTTAATTGAGAATATTTGTTTTCTTTTGTCTGGAAAATCACACTAAATAATGCCATCACATATATATTCCAGTAGACAATTAAAATGGTAATAACAGTCCTATAAAATTTAAATTAATATTCATTTCACATGAAATATTGTCTCAAAGGTGAGTTTTTCAGCAGAATATAATAGTTGTAAAGGATGTTGGTACAGATTTTTGCTCATTGCTTCTGGAAAGCAAACTCTACTATTTCTCTCCTCCCCTATGTAACCTTTTCAGACATAGAAATCTTGAACCTCCTGCATAAACCTTCTTAACTCTGGGGTATAGATGTATCTACTTCTTTTCTCCCTGAACTCATATTCTCAATTTTATATCTTTATAGAATTTATATAAAGCCTCCTTGTTAATAAGGGATTCATGTCTGAAGTGGAAACTTAAGGGATAGAGACAGTTTTCACTGTAGATATATGATTCGCGATAGATTATCCATGCTTAACTAATGTCCTACAACTATCAGTGTGATTATAGTTCTATGTGAACTTACTTGGTGTATATATTTTTTAAAAAAGCACATGAAATTACAGTGGCTATGGTGACAAATTTACTTAGTCATTTTATGCATATGTAAAAATCCTCAAATAATAAATTTTAAATAATTTGAAGCAATTAAAATAGAGTTTGATATTTACTCTGTTACTAAACACAATGGTGTATTCTTCATAGGAGAAAATTTGTAATTTTTAACCTTTCATTCTAATACACCAGTGGTATATTGCAAGGAAATAATTTTGAAATATTGTGTTTTGTTTTTCAGTGATCTTTCTCATTCTGTTTTGAAAGTTGTTGTTGTTGTTGCTGTTGTTGTTTCTTTAAAAATATATATCAGCCAGGACTGGTGAGAGGGCTCAGCAATAAAGTGCACTGATTCCTTTTGCAGGGATCTAGGTACAAATCTCAATGTCCCATGTAACAGTTAGCATCCACCTCTAACACAGGTTCAAGTGGATACAATTCCCTATTCAGCTCTCCATGGGCACTAGGCACACACGTGGAATACAAGCAGGAAATTTCGCCATATAAATGCAACATATAAAAATAACATGTTTTTTTTTTTAAAAAAGAATTGGCAGATAAAAGACCATGAAGCATGGTCAGCTTTAGATGTTTACTCCATTATCATCAAATTGTGTGGTGGCAAGCAGGCAGATGTAGTGCTGGAGAATAAAAACCAAGAGTTCCACAACTGGATCCGCATGAATGCAACAAGAAGAGAGAATGACACTGGGCCTGACTTGGACTTCTGACACCTCAGAAACCTTCCCTGGTGACACACTTCCTCAACAAGAACACAACTAATTCAACAAGGCCACACTTCCTCATACGTTTACTACCTATGAGCATATCTGAGCCATTTTGATTCAAACCACCACTACTGGTTTGATCTGCAGTTATGTGTGATGTTCAATAATACAGAATTCAATTACAATTTATACAAATTTATGCCGAGTACAAGTTAAAAATGGTATCATAAATATTCTTCAACTTTTTCTCTTCCTTCTAATATTTTATGTTTTAAAAATGGAGTTTTATGTGCTAAAATAAATTGCTATTGTATGTTTATTCATAAATTAATACTATGTTTAATTTAGTACTTTTTATTTATTCCTTCATGTTCTTAAACAAACAAAATAACAGTAAGAGAAAATATGTTTTCATTGGATAACTAGTAGGTAAATAGTTTTGTTTACAGTACATGGAATGTTTCATCTTTGGTTAAGAAAACAATCTTGTGAATTCCATTTCTCTTATTTGTATATAAGTCTACAGTCATGAAGACCCAATGTTAAGTTTTAGAATAAAATAAATTTTCAGTTGTTGCAGGGAGCTTGATCCCATTGCAATCACAAACATCAGCCCAGTTTTAAAATGAATGTGAATGAGGAACCAAGAGTGCCCTGTAGATCTGTATTTACTTTGAAAAGTTCAGAGCAGAAAGGTTTTCCATGAGCTTCAACACAAAATCAAGAATTTCTCTGTCTTTCCTTTGTTCTCTTTTTCTTTTGCATTATTCATCAATTCATAATTTGATATTTCTCTGGAATTTTGCTAAAATATTTGTTGTTGTCCTTCTTTAATTTCCTTGTTTTATGTGTTGTGGGAAGCCACATGTGCCATTGCAGAGTGGCGCTGACTACTGCTGGCCACCAAGCATAAGTTTGGACAACCAATGTGTACATATGCAGTAAAGTTTGTTGCAAAGACACTGCCTGGCCTGGGCATGATAATGAGGCTTTGAGAGTATAACCAATAAGATGTGAGACATGCAAATGAGGTATGATAATGAGGCTCTGTGAGGTACAGAGAGAGAGAGTAGCCAATCAGATGAGGAACATGCAAATGAGGCTTAGTGCATAACCAATCCGGGTGTGAGACACGCCTCTCCTAGGCCTATATAAGCAGCACCAGTTCTGGGCTCAGGGTCTCTTCGCCTCTGCAATCAAGCTCTCCCAATAAATGTGTGCAGAAGGATCCTGTTGCAGCGTCGTTCTTGCTGGTTGAGTCTGGCGTGCGCAAGAATGTGTAACATATTTTTGTAGAAATTTTAACGTACTCTAACATCTACTGATTAAGGCTTCTAGAAATATCCTTTAGAAACCAAAGTGAGAAACAACAGAACACTCTCTTGATAATTCTAATATTGTTTCTATTGATTTGTTAAAATGAGATGCCATGCAACATAATATGTGCAGGCACAATATTTCCTTTTGTAAAGAACATCAATATATTGGAATATAAAAACATTTCACTAGACATAAGAAACATTTAAGTTCAAAACAGTAATGAATATAAGTAAGCCATCCTAGTGTACTCATATATAAGATTTTGTTTATATAAGACAAGTACATGAAAAGTAAAATAAGTATACCTAAAACACTTTTATAATGGTTATTTCTTTACCTATTTTAATTTTTGCTTAATTTTTGTATAAGTACAATTTTTAAAATATTAATTCATATTTATTATATGTGTATGAGTCTTTTACCACTCATGCTTTGGAATATCAGAAAAATGTGTAACACTTAGAGTTGAGGTTACTGATGTTTGTTGGTTCATAGTTGGTGCATGAAACTCACAAAAGTCCTCTGCAAGAATAGCAAGTGCTCTTCCTTAAGTACTGAGCTATCTCTCCACCAGCAAGGAAAAAGACAATTATTAAAAGTAAAACTTGCAGACATATAATCAAGGTAAGGTACCAAGAAGAAGTGTGAACTCACCGTGTATATTTTAAAACATATGGCAATAAAAATAAACAACTACAGATTAACTAAATATTAATCATTATGTATGACCACTATGGTTGGTTTATTTTTCCCTTTCCTCATGAATGTGTTTAGTATTTACTTACAGTTGGTTTAATTTGATGATTGATTACTGTGATACCTTTAGAGTAGAGAGGATACTAAAAGCAGGCTTTGTTTTAGTTCTTTCAAACATTTCATTCTCCTTTAATGTCCTGTATTGCCTTAAGAAACCAGCAAGAAAGCCATCACCAGCTGGCAGCTATCAACCCTACAAAGATGAGCCCAAACAAGTCACCTTTTAATGTTGCATTCAAACTATTCCATAGTGCTGTGATAGAAGGAGTATTGATGAAAGCAATTACTAAAATATCTTTTGGTTTATCTATGCTTAAAGGGTATGTGCTACAATGAATCACAAGTAGTTGATTCTAAAAGGCCATTAAGGGGGAAATAATTTCATTTCATGTCTGCTAATTTCCTCTAAACTGACTACAAAGGACTACCAGAAGTTTACCAGTTAAAATCAACTATATTTACATGTTCTGTAATATCATCTCTATTCTTCTGCTACAATCCTAAAATTGTCACAACACTACTTATGTGTTATTGTTTTATCCTTGTGATGGCATTTAAAAAGTGAAGTGTATTCCTTTTAAAAGTGGGAAATGTTGCTGACAATATAGTGTAGCAAGTGTTAAATAAGAAATTAGGCGCAGAAATGCTGAGACTCACACCTGAGAACAGCCTTCCTAACTAACAAGATGTCCCTGGTTTTTCGTTGTTGTTTTGTTTGTTTGTTTTGCTTTGTTTGTTTTGGTTTGTTTTGTTTTCCATATTTGGAGCCATGACCTGGTAGGTGCTTGTGTCTTTCTGATTTGGACATTAAATTTCTTACTGTTGATTCTGTTATCAAAATTCTCTAAATGTGTGGTTTTGATTCATTTACTCAAGATTCAGTGGCTTCCATGTTGGAAAGGAAAGAAGATATGACTGGTTTTTCAGGTTATTTGCTGCCAAAGAGAAGAGGTTATCCACCCCTTTCCAGTTTCCATAACCAGATTGTTTAGTTGGCTTCCACCTGTTTTAAGGATTTTCTGTTCTTTTTTTTCCTATCAAAAGAGTGCTCAAGGCAATAAAACTATCCAAAGAACCTATCTTTTAAAAAAAAATTATGCTACAAAGATTAAGAATAAAAGACACAAAAAAGAATAAAAGACACAAAACAAGGGATTAATAACAGATGAATATATTTTAGATTTATTAGTCCATTCCAGTGTTCTAATTTTTATAGCCTATCTTACATATCACGATGAAACCTATTTTCTAAATATATCATTTTATGTTTTATCTAATATATTGTTTAAAAAACTCCCAAGTAGAAGAAAATCTAGGCCCTGTTCCTGTAGAATCTATTTAGCTATTTGTGAAGGCTACCGTATATGTATAATAATAGAAGAAGTGAAGATTAACTAACTGAAACAGAAAATTAAAATGAAATTGCAGCTTCATATCTAATAACAGAAGACAGTAATATTCATTAAGTCCACATTTCTCACCATGACTCTATAATATTTGTGACTGTAGGTTAGCTATGTACAGAGCTACATAAGTGACTTGCAGAACTGAAAAATATTTTTAAATTGTAATCTCTCACATTCAAATACAGGGTTATCCTTCTGACTCTTTTCATTTATTTTATTGATGCAAGCATTTTCTAAATAGTTTGATGATGAATGAATAATAAGAACCCTCTAGTTCTAAGAAAAAGAATATTAGTTAATACTTCATTCATAGTCTTTATTTTTGGGGATTCAATGTGAAACTTCAAATAAGTAAAATGATACAGTCACATTAAATACATTAAATAATGTATTTGCTTTTGATCTTCAAAGAGATAGCATATGTATGTCTTTGTTTTAATTTCTTTTACACTTAAACAGCAAGAGGAAAGTTAATAAGGTAGTTTATTACAACTATATTAAACTAGTTTATATTTTATAAGTTTTGTGTGAAGATTCTCTAATCTGATTAGAATGATAACTTTCCCTATAGACAACTATGCTGACAGAAAATTAACTCTTGGTACATACAAAAAAAAATAGTAAATAAAAGACAATTATCAATATTATTGTTCTTATAATTTTATGAGTAAAATATTTAAGCAATTATATACACATTAAGTGTTATTTTAAATAAATAAAATTACTGAAACCACCATATTTCGATAACAGCTTTGACATGACATGTACACAATAATTTAGTAAATGACCAAAGTTACAAAGACATTCAAATAACTCTAAGTTAAATCATTCTTCTATGCACGGTGATAAATTATGCTCTGAAAACACCAAGAAACATAAGCTTGCTTTCCACTCATGAAAATAAATATTTTCAAGTGATGAATTTCTGTATAAGGCTAAGCAGATTGCTGAGGAAATAAAATAATATTCTGAGGGATAAAATTTCTGATATCTATGGGAAAATTCTCTGTCAGAAGAAATATAATCCCCAAACAAACAAAGATCCAAATGAGTTAATTGGACAATGGGAGAATCAAAAAAAGAAATAAAACAGGATATGGGCTGGATAGGGATTTCAGATGACTATGCATTGACAAGAAAGCTGGCCCAGCTCTGAATCTAGTGCATTTCATGATGGTAAGACAGTGCAGTGACTTAGAGCAATGATCTGCTGTCCTAAAAAATAAAGGAAGATGACAAGTAGGAAAGGAAGTCATGGAAGAGTGTAGGAGGTTGAAATAGGGGGTTCATAAAGGAGGTTCGTGAAGGATGATTGTGT
Source organism: Mus musculus (assembly GCF_000001635.26). NCBI lineage: Eukaryota > Metazoa > Chordata > Mammalia > Rodentia > Muridae > Mus > Mus musculus. The sequence continues at coordinate 23,713,488 of NC_000081.6, read as the reverse complement.
AGACAGACTAGGACAGATTTCACATACATTTGAATTTGAAGCAGGAGTTGGAAAATTTCTTGTAGAAAATACACAATTCAAGAACTGACTTTAGCCGGCTTACAGGAAAGTTGGTATTGGAGTTGGGCAAAGGAAATGTGACGTATAGAGCACAGATAATTATCATGGGCCTTATGTGGTAGCATCAATTCAAATAGTGGTAGTGCCACTCCAAAATAAATTTGTGGCATAAAAATTTTGAGAACAGCATTTTCTGATGTCATTTGGATTGAAGGCTAAAGATACTGTGTTTTATTATTTTAGATGAGAAATTATGTACAAAATTTCTAATCTAAAGACAAAATAAGACCAACAAGAGGTTCAACTTCTGGATAAAATATCTTTAGTTTGTGAGGAAGTAAAATAGGGATATTTTAGGCATTTTGATGTCTATGCAAAGGAAGAAATGTTTAGAAAAATATGCACAATAATTGCAAGTAAATTATTTATTTTAAATTGGCAATCAAATATAAAAAGGAACAAAACAAATAATAAACAATGAATGATCAAACATGTAATAATTTACAATACATATATTAAGAATGAATTTATAAGTAATATAAGTAAGTTTTATTATGTTTCTGTAAATTACAATCAATTCTTAAGAAGTATGATTTATTTTGAAAACTATACTAGGATTAAGCATGTCATTCATTTAGTAGCATGCTTGGACAGCGTACCTGAAAACTTTGGTTCAATTTCCACTTCATTAAAACTGTTCTGGAATTTTTCTGTAATTTCTACACACAGTAAATAGAGGTATGAGGATCATAAGTTCAAAGTTCACTTCAGATGCATAACAGGTTGAAGGCTTTCCTGGAGTACATCAGACTTTCATAAAATAAGAAAAAATATTCCATTAGCATGTATTGTGATGATGGAGACAAAAGATATGTAGATTACCTATCCATAGATTGACAGACAGTAAACAATAAACAGGTAGATAAATGATGATGATGATGGTGATGATGATGATAGATTGATAAATGATAGATAATTATGATGATAGATAAAAAGAGATAATAGAAAATCATAGATGTATGATAGATGGATAGCTATAATATAGATAGATGCTAGATAATAATGATTGATAAATGATAGGCAATGGAATTTGATAGGTATATGATAGATAGATAGATAGATAGATAGATAGATAGATAGATAGATAGATAGAAAGATGAGATGATATATAGATTGTAGATACAATACATATAAATATATAGATACATAGTGTACTGGCTAGTTTTGTGTCAACTTGACACAGCTGGAGTTATCACAGAGAAAGGAGCTTCAGTTGAGAAAATGCCTCCATGAGATCCAGCTGTAAGGCATTTTTCTCAATTAGTGATCAAGGGGGAAAAGGTCCCTTGTGGGTGGGACCACTCTGGGCTGGTTAATCTTGGGTTCTATAAGAGAGCAGGCTGAGCAAGCCAGGGGAAGCAAGCCAGTAAGAGACATCCCTCCATGGCCTCTGCATCAGCTGCAGCTTCCTGACCTGCCTGAGTTCCAGTCCTGACTTCCTTGGTGATGAACAGCAGTATGGAAGTGTAAGCCGAATAAACCTTTTCCTCTCCAACTTGTTTCTTGGTAATGATGTTTGTGCAGGGATAGAAACCTTGACAAAGACAAATTGGTACCAGCACAGTGTGGTATTTCTGTGACAACCTGACCATATTTTGGGGAGGACTGTGGAAGGACTTTGGGACTTTGGGTCAGAAGATCCATTCACTGCTAAGAGCTCTCTGAGATGTTGTGTAGAAGCTTGGAAGATAATGTTGAGAACAGTGCAGAAAAAATGGAGGCCTGGCTTGTGCAATTTAAGAGGGAAAATTAAAGACTCTTTTCAGGGCCCTTGCTATTTTGGATTGTAAAGATTCTGTGGTTCTGGTTAGCTGGGGCTGAAGAATCAGCTGTGATTAACAAGATACCAGAACTACTAAAGTAAAACTTTTGTATTACTGGGACTATTGATGCTGGTTAGCCTGAGCTAAGAAATTAGCAGTGATTAAGAAGGGACTGGCATCACTGAGGTGAAATCTTCTGGGAAGTGTTTTCTGAGAGCACAGAGGCTGTGTTCCAGAGATAGCCAAGGTTGTATCTTGGGCTGTGGCTGGACTTAGTAGCATGTAAGAGCTACCCAGGTGGTACTGGTTTTGAAGGCATGAAGGGGTCATGCAGAGCAGCTAAGGCTCGGTACTGTAAGAGGCCACGGAAGGCCATTGGTGAAGGTGCAGCCTCAGTTGCAATTGATGGCCCAGGACTGAAGGGGTCATGCAGTGTTTTGGGGATGCCAGTACCATGAGATGACCACCAAGAGCAGCAGCAGTGGAGTACAGGCATCTGCAGCCTAGAGGATGATGCGTGTGCTACAAAGGGCATGACTAGAGAAGTGACCCAAACCCTTGTAGGAGCCCAGAAGATCATGAGTTGGATCCCAGACATTGGATGCTTGGAGATTGATTTTAGCTTTTGATTGTGACTGTGCCCTGATATTTTTCCCTCTTGAAGGAAGTATTTTAGTGGAGCCCACAGTTAAGAGATTTTTAATTGTTAAGACTTTGGATTTTAAGAGAGATTGAAATTTTAAGAATTTGTAAAGACTGTGAGACTTTTAAAGTTATTTAGATCTTGGGGATGAATAAGAAACTAAGGGTTGAGGCTTACTAATGATGTGTTTGTGTGTCAAGTTGAAAAGGGGTCAATTGTACTGGCTAGTTTTGTGTCAATTTGACACAGCTGGAGTTATCACAGAGAAAGGAGCTTCAGTTGAGAAAATGCCTCCATGAGATCCAGCTGTAAGGCATTTTCTCAATTAGTGATCAAGGGGGAAAGGCCCCTTGTGGGTGGGATCATCTCTGGGCTGATAGTCTTGGGTTCTATAAGAGAGCAGGCTGAGCAAGCCAAGGGAAGCAAGCCAGTAAGAGACATCCCTCCGTGGCCTCTGTATCAGCTCCTGCTTCCTGACCTGCTTGAGTTCCAGTCCTGACTTCCTTGGTGATGAAAGTGTAAGCCAAATAAACCCTTTCCTCCCCAACTTGTTTCTTGGTCATGATGTTTGTGCAGGAATAGAAACCCTGACTAAGACGCATAGATAGATAATTAGATATATAATAGAATGACATTGAATTCTCAATATATTTGAACCTAAGAACTGTTGGCAATAGAGTTCCAGAGGAAAGGATGTTTCTGTTATCTCTACTTCTTCTAAGTCTTCTGTGAAGATTCATGAAAAATATATGTATTAATCCGGAAGTTGTAGTGGAAGCTAGAAGGTGGTTGCTTTGAGAATTCCTGTGAGGAATAGGCAATGTGAAGAACCACATGATGTGAGGCTCAAATTGAGTCTGAACATCGATTATAGAAGTAACTATTGGGAGTGTAAAATCTAATCTAACTGAATTGTTTTGTGTGTATTGGTAAAGCTATGTCATGTTTCCATTGCATCATTCCTTATATTCATATAATCTAGTATGTGATAGACCTTTACTCTAAGTTATTTTTTAATCTGTGGAAGTATTATGTGTATTGTAAACCTAATATTACTGAAAAATGAATTAGGCATCTATGACACACACCCAGACCTTTGTGTATCTGTGAAATGTTTGTGCCCAGATCAGGAGACATTTACTGTTTTATTAGCATATATTAATAACATTATGAATTAATACAATAGTCCTTTTCTTGTAGTTTACAATTGTTGAAAATGTTTTTGTTGGTAGTTTATGTGTAAATTACAGCCTCTGGAGTGAAGTGTATCAAGTGGTTAGATTATGAAGGTGGAGTACTCATTAATCAAATAATGCTCTAAGGACGGAATGAAGAATTCTTTACTTGCTTTGTGAACACCAAGAAGGAAATTCTCTAAAGAACCAGGAAGTACGTTCTTATCAGTCTTTATCATGGACCTCCCAGCTTCATGAATTATGAAAATTATGTTTCTGATATGTATAATTACACAGATTATGTATTTTCATAACATCAGCCAGAAGAAAGTAACCCAATCTAAGATATAAGAGAAAGTTTCAACATCACTATTGATGAATAATGTCAAATTAACAAGACATTTTCTTCTGAATTTCTTAGACTTGAATGAAACTAATCAGTGAATATTGTATAATGGCTAGTCTATAAACAAACATGCCCATTAATATCAATATATTCCACATCTCATGAATCACTAAGGTTGTTAAGTACAATGTTTATTTTCAACAACCAGATCAAATCACAGATTCTTTATTCAAAATCCTCTGTTTTATTATGGAAGATAAATACTTCACTCCACTCAGTACCCCTTCTACACCCTCTTATAGAAAAATACTAAGTCCTACTTGGTAAGAAAAAAAGTGTCTTTTCCATCCACATGCTGTTCTAGGAGATGAACATCTTTAATTCAGAAATTGAACTAGTATAAAGTTCCTTGTCCAATAAAACTTTCACTTTATAAAAAATGTCTTTGATTTATAACTATATGTATCTTCATTATGCAAGTGATAATATTGCACAATAGACGTAAGATACAAATATAAAAGTCCATTATATGAGATGCAGAATTTGATCTGTTTTGAGCCACAGGTAATTAGGAAGAGAAAAACAAAGATTTTAAAGGTCAAGGAAACTGCCATCTGCTTAACTACCTGACCATCTGTGAAAAATAATTCAAGGCCTGTGAAGAACATGGAGGATTTTAACTGTTACACAGTATGACTCTCTTCTCTGTCTGAACTCAAATAAAAAGCACCATATATCTGAGCATTCATGTTTAAATTAATGTATATTTTTCCCTTGCTAATTATATGTAGTGCCATGTTTCTCATAATTAAATTGCTTTAGGAAAGATACAAAAGTTAAAGAAAAATTCATATTTCTGCTATTTCTTTATAAAAAAATTTTTTGAGTGTATATGTCATTTTGTTGGAGATGGACATTTGCAAAGTGACAGAAGTCACACAGTAATATTTTAATGCATATAAATATAATTTCAATTTAATTTAGGGTGCTGGTGAGATAACTTAGTCCTTAGGAGCACTGCTCTTCCAGTGATCCTGAATTCTATTTCCAGCAACCACAGAACCGCTCACAACCATCTATACAAGAATGTGATGCCCTCTTCTTGTGTGTTTGAAGAGAGTGACTGACAGTGTACTCCTATGAATAAAATTAAGAAATGATTAAATCTTTAAAATTTATTTAATTTATACATAATATCCAATCACTTAGCTAATTATTCATATAAGAAAATTTAAGGGTTCCACTCATTGAGTTTTTCACAGAAAGTAAGTTTTTAAATAACTTAATAAATTATGGATATAAATGTAATGGTTCCTGTCTTATATTTTTAGACATTGGGTTTTAATTACAAGTTATTTTGAAACAAGTTTGAAATTTACAAGTCATCAACAGAGTATATTCATTCACCGAATCTCACTATTATCACATCATTTGATGGTTTAATAAAATACCTTCTCTATATATTTTTGCAAGTGTTCTATCAGTCTGTATGACGTTTATATTCTGCAACAATGATTTTACTTACTTTTTTTGGACTAATTCACTACTTATAGACCATTGCTCATTTGAAGGATAGCTGTTGTTCCATTAAAATTAACTTCATGAATGTGTTTTACTATTGCTGTGAGTTGTAGGTGAATCTTCTCTCACACCAAGTCTCATCATCTGAAATTGTCCTTCAATAGCAAATATCTAGTGTAATTTCTGCCTTGGTTGCTCAGTGGGCATTGAGAATGGAGAAATTAACCAAAAATTAAATTCATCTCATAAATTCACATCTTAAATGAGCAACATAAGAAAGCAATTAATAATTTCATTTAGAGAACAGGATCTTTAAAAGTTTAGGATTCATCATCCAATAATAAGGAGTCAATTTATATTTCTGGTAGGTCACAATCTTTCTCCTCCAAGTATCAATGCATGTATAAATATTTCCTTAAAAATCATTCTGTTATGCCTATACAAAATTTTGAATGATTTAAGTCACATTTTTAATAAGATCTTGTTTTCAGTGCTTTCAGATTTCCCATCTGAAGTTGATCTTTGTATATGTTACAGGCACATTTTTTAATTGAATCCTTTTCATTCCCCACTTTTTTAGATCCACTTTTTCAATCAGCCCCTCCTTTTTTTTTCCCTTGGTGACCTCTCAAGCAAGCTCAGCCATTTCCAGAAATTGCCTTTCGAGAAGACAATTATTCTGCTCTATCCATCCATCCTGCATCAATGACACTCTATCAACTACAATATTGCAATAGCGGGGTGTACCTTCTTCCTTTCAGAACTGACCTCGTTTCATAGCAGTTCACATTCTTGTGAATTTGTTGACTCAGAAGGACTCTACAATATGGAAACTGTACACTATATTGATTCTATTAATATGGGAAAACTTCATTTCAATTAATTCCATCTACTATTCATCGTGTTTATAATGCTGTTTATAGTACATGTAAGTTGAGATAACAAGAAAATATGCATATGAGCAGCCATTTCGGTCTTAATTTGTATTGTTTATGCTGAACTTGTAGAAATCATTAAATGCTAATTTTGTAGGTGTTCAGACAGGAGCAACTTAAGTGTAACAGATTTTACAAAGATGACACATATCATTTTACCTGAAAACAGTTCTATACACCTCCACACAGCTTGCAACCACCAATTTACTAATTCACTAAAGTAGTTATGTTAATTAAATCATTTATGTATTAAGAGATATTTACAAAGAAAGCATTGTGGGTTCAGTATTTTTATAAACACACTGTCAAGCATGATTCAGCCCTATTTTTTTACTTCTGAAGTATCTTATAATTATCATTTAATAAAAAATAAATTGTATAGAAACACACTAAAATCAAGGACAGAGCTGTCAGTGAGCTCTTCCTTTTCTCTGTTTCAGGATTTGGATTCAAAGTAGGTTTTATTTCAGATGTGATCTTCAATCATCCAGACATCTTGGTGCCCTACAATATTAAAGACAGAGGTTTCAACATGAAGAACATTCCAGATCCAGAGTTAGAATAAGAATGTATATATATGTGTGTGTGTGTGTGTGTGTGTGTGTGTGTGTGTGTGTGTATTGCTATGCAACAGTAAAGTCCTTATAAAGAAAAGATGGCAAGGTAATAAAAAAACACTTGTACTCTGTGTGTGGAAATCAGATATTTTTTGAAAGAAAGTTCCTTCAGGAACAAAATTAAACATGCTTGGAAATGCATAATAATATATTTGCTTATTTACATCATTATAAAAGCTTCATGGGGTAGATAGAGAAGTATAAGTATACTGTAAATGACAGTCACAACACTCCTGGGGGGGGGGGACTATCAACTGACAAAACATGTTTATGACCTAGAAATGACACTGCTCCAAGTGATTAAGTCTTTCAAGTGAGGCTAGCCCATGCCTGTAAATTGAAACTAGTCTGAGCATCAGATACCTTTTATGTGTGCAGAATAGACAGGAAAGTGATTGGTTCCCCTTATAGTAAACACAAGTTCAGCATTTTAAGTATTTTTCCTCTTCCTAACTAATGCATATTTTATCTCTACTCAACTGAAACAAATAAAACAACAACAACAAAACCAACCAACCAAACAAACAAACAAACAAAAAACCTGGGTAGAATATAGCATTTGCACTACAATTTGTTAGTGAACAGATGGTGGAATACATCTTTTTACCTTAATCTCTATTAAAAAGCATCTCAAAAGCTAAAAGTCAGAAATATTCTCAAAACACATTAAGCAGAAGAAATTACTCAATTAAGAATTATTCTTCTTAGTATTAACTTGGGTGTTTAAAGCAAGATAACATATTCCTCTTAAGAATTACGAAACATCTTGGGAAATTTTGAATGAACCAGGGAATGTGTTAGGAAATAGTGCCTAGGCCATGCCTCCAGATATTACATTCTAATTGGTCTGTTACAGCAATGAGTATTGCATTTCCAAGGACTACCAATGTGTCCCCCATGCACAGAGAGCATGGAACCACTAATCTAATATATCCCCACTGCTCTGACTTAATTTGAGAAGTCATTAAATTCCTTGGGCCACCAGAGTCAGCTGTAGATTATCTCAACCCACATGCCTAATCTCTGATAATGAACAAGTAAAATATTTATTTACCTCAGGATTCTAAATTTGAGATTCAAATTAGGATGGGGAGATGCTCAACAGCCCTGGTATAAAAGCAATCCAATGATAATGTGAATTCCACCTTCACTCAGGCATACTATCAGATTTCAGATATAATTTGACAAAAAAAAAAAAAAAAAAAAAGCAAGAAGGAAGCCATTGATGACCTAAAAAATCATTATCAGGAGCAAGCCCTACTAGGGTACTTACTTCCTGATGAGTGTCATTATTTTCACATGTGGTGGAAAATAGAGACTGGGAGAAAAATCATGACTTACTTTCTCTTTCTCTCTCTCTCTCTCTCTCTCTCTCTCTCTCTCTCTCTCTCTCTCTCTCTCTCTTTCTGTCTCTGTATAGATATCATTAACCCTTTTGTTGGTGCTGTCTTTTATTTTTGGCCATCAAACACAGACACAGATTATCTCAGCCTATGTGGCTAATCTCTGATAATAAATAGGCAAAATGTAATGTAATGTGGCTTTAAATTCTGGGAAATGTAGAAGGAAAAATAGTATATGTTGAGTTTGCTGATATGATGGCTAATGTTTGTTGTCAACTTGACAGAATCTAGAATTACCTGGAAATGAACATTGTAGGGATCAGTTTAATTTAGTGAATTGAGGTATGTAGATCATTTGCTTCCTAGGATCTTAGAAAGTCTAAGTGTAGACATAGATTTTAGCAGTAGTATTCCCTTGTAATCCTCCTGGCCCCTTGTGGGGCATTGGGCTATGCACAGACAGGCTGGTTAGGCTGCCCTTGTTCACACTCCCCCCCCAACATAATTATAGGCAACTGGAGCCAGGGAAGCCAGGTTATGTATAAGGTTCTTAGCAAAATGGTAAATGCTATGACCTTCAGGACAGCCCTTAGGGCTGTGGGAAAGAACTCTAAAAACACAAGTTCAAGAATATATAATTTCTCAACTATGTAAAATATAACGATACAAAATGAACTATATGAGGTGTTTGGGCCCAGGTATGATGGGAATGGTGATTTCGTAGTAAGATTCCACCCATCTAATTTATTGTCTGTGCTTACAAAGGCAGGCAGATCTCTGAACTCATTTGCCATGTTAAAAACATACATTTGTATGCAATGGTATCAGCGTTTGGATGCTGATTATGGGGTGGATCCCTGGATATGGCAGTCTCTACATGGTCCATCCTTTCATCTCAGCTCCAAACTTTGTCTCTGTAACTCCTTCCAAGGGTGTTTTGTTCCCACTTCTAAGGAGGGGCATAGTGTACACACTTCAGTCTTCATTTTTCTTGAGTTTCATGTGTTTAGGAAAATGTATCTTATATCTTGGGTATCCTAGGTTTTGGGCTAATATCCACTTATCAGTGAGTACATATTGTGTGAGTTCCTTTGTGAATGTGTTACCTCACTCAGGATGATGCCCTCCAGGTCCATCCATTTGCCTAGGAATTTCATAAATTCATTCTTTTTAATAGCTGAGTAGTACTCCATTGTGTAGATGTACCACATTTTCTGTATCCATTCCTCTGTTGAGGGACATCTGGGTTCTTTCCAGCTTCTGGCTATTATAAATAAGGCTGCTATGAACATAGTGGAGCATGTGTCCTTCTTACCCGTTGGGGCATCTTCTGGATATATGCCCAGGAGAGGTATTGCTGGATCCTCCGGTAGTACTATGTCCAGTTTTCTGAGGAACCGCCAGACTGATTTCCAGAGTGGTTGTACAAGCCTGAAATACACTAGCAATATTTTATCGAAAGGACCCAGATGTAGCTGTCTCTTGTGAGACTATGCCGGGGCCTAGCAAACACAGAAGTAGATGCTCACAGTCAGCTAATGGATGGATCACAGGGCTCCCAATGGAGGAGCTAGAGAAAGTACCCAAGGAGCTAAAGGGATCTGCAACTCTATAGGTGGAACAACATTGTGAACTAACCAGTACCCCGGAGCTCTTGACTCTAGCTGCATATGTATCAAAAGATGGCCTAGTCGGCCATCACTGGAAAGAGAGGCCCATTGGACAGGCAAACTTTATATGCCCCAGTACAGGGGAACGCCAGGGACAAAAAGGGGGAGTGAGTGGGTAGGTGAGTGGGGGTGGGTGGGTATGGGGGACTTTTGGTATAGCATTGGAAATGAAAATGAGCTAAATACCTAATAAAAAATGGAAAAAAAAAACATACATTTGCTGGGTTTTTTCTAAGAATGAAGGGGCTGAGACCCTAAAATGCTGATTCATGACATAATCAAAACTTAGAACCTGGGCTGGAAGATTGAATTGATATGCAAATTAAACACTAGGCTTTAGTCTGCAAGAGATGAGCCAACCTGACAAGCTCTCTGGGGATCTGCAGAGAGAGAGACCTGTCTGAAATAGCAAACAGAGCTCTCAGGCTGTTCCCCACAGTTGAGTTGTTCTTTGGCAGCTCTGAAAGCCCTTTCCTCATGAACCCCTTCTCCAATCCAAGGCTGATCCTTGGCACATCGCTCCTTATGTTCCTTTTGTTATGTATTTTATCAAAGCAAAGCAAAAAGTAGCTAACACAGCAGTGTAATGGGAGTTCATAGTAAATATAGAGGTGTACTTTTTTTTTTTTTTTTTTTTTTTTTGGTATATACATGTGTCTTGCAGCCAACCCCCTGCATGTACTAAGGAATACTGTCCAGAACATATTTACAAAGTTTTTTTTTGTTTGTTTGTTTTTTATTGATTTTTTTAATTAGATATTTTCCTCATTTACATTTTCAATGCTATCCCAAAGGTCCCCCATACCCACCCACCCCCAATCCCCTACCCACCCACTCCCCCTTTTTGGCCCTGGCGTTCCCCTGTACTGGGGCATATAAAGTTTGCAAGTCCAATGGCCCTCTCTTTGCAGTGATGGCCGACTAGGCCATCTTTTGATACATATGCAGCTAAAGACAAGAGCTCCCGGGTACTGGTTAGTTCATATTGTCGTTCCACCTATAGGGTTGGAGTTCCCTATAGCTCCTTGGGTAATTTCTCTAGCTCCTCCATTAGGGGGCGTGTGACCCATCTAATAG